>NW_026126126.1:0-165000 GCF_943737965.1 Phodopus roborovskii
TTTATCCATTTCTTTTGGTGGAGGGGCATCTAGGTTGCTTCCAGGTTATGGCTATTACAAATAATGCTGCTATGATCATAGTTGAACTGATGTCCTTGTGGTATGAATGTGCATCTTTTGGGTATATGCCTAAGAATGGAATTACTGGATCTTGAGGTAGACTAATTTCCATTTTCCTGAAGAACCACCATACTGAATCCCAAAAAGCTGTACGAGTTTACACTCCCAGCAGCAGTGGAGGAGTTTCCTTTTTTCTATATCCTCTTCAGCATAAACTGTCTTTGGTGTTTTTGATTTTAGCAATTCATTTTGATTTGCATTTCCCTGATGGCTAAGGATGTTGAGCACTTTCTTAAGCCATTTTGGATTTCTGTATTGAGAATTCTCTAGTTCTTTATATCACTTCTTAATAGGGTTATTTGGTAAGACTAGCTTCTTGAGTTCTTTGTATATTGTGGAGATCAGCCCTCTGTCAGATGTGGGGTTCCCAGTTTCTGGGCTGCTATTTTTTCTTGTTAACTGTGTCCTTTGCCCTAAAGAAGCTTCTCAGTTTGGGGGGTCCCATTTATTAATTGTTGATCTCAGTGTCTGTGCTACTGGGGTTATGTTTAGAAAGCAGTCTCCTGTACCAATTCCTACAAGAGTACCTCCCATTTTTTCATCTAAGTGTGGCTGGGTTTTATGTTGAGGTCTTTGATCCATTTGCACTTAAGTTTTGTGCATGGTGATAGATATGGATCTATCAGCACTTTACTATACACCAGCAACCAGTTACACCAGCACCATTTGTTTAAGTTGCTTTCATATTTCCATTGCATAAATTTAGCTCCTTTGGCAAAAATTAGATGCTTGTAGGTATGTGGGTTAATATCAGTGTTTTCAACTAGATTCCATTGGTCTACCTGTCTATTTTTGTGCCAATACCAAGCTGTTTTCAGAAATATAGCAGTATAATAGAATTTGAAGTCAGGGATGGTGATGCCCCTGGAAATTCCTCTATTGTACAGGTTCGTTTTGGCTATCTTGGGTGTTTTTTTTTAATATATATATATAGTTAAAGATTTTTCTTTCAAGGTCTGTGAAGATTTATGGTGGAATTTTGATGGGCTTTGCATTGAATTTGCAGATTGCTTTTGGCAAGGTTGCCATTTTTACTATGTTTATCTTACCTATCCAAGAGCATGGGAGATCTTTCCATTTTATAGTATCTTTTTAAATTTCGTTCTTTAAAGACACAAAGTCTTTCACTTGTTTGGTAAGCATTACCCCAAGATACTTTATGTTGTTTGTGGCTATTGTAAAGGGTGATGTTTGTCTGATTTCTTTCTCAGCTCCTTTATCATCTGTATATAGTATGACTACTGATTTGTGTGTGTGTGTGTGTGTGTGTGTGTGTGTGTGTGTGTGTGTGTGTGTGAGCATGTTAATCTTGTATCCTGTCACTTTGCTGAAGGTGTTTACCAGCTGTAGTAGTTTCTTGGGTCACTTATGATATCATCTGCAAATAGAGAAAGTTTGACTTCTTCCTTTCTAATTTGCATCCCCTTGATCTCCTTTTGTTTTCTTATTGCTCTAGCTAGAACTTCAAGTACAATATTGAAGAGTCATGGAGAGACTGGATAGCATTGTCTTGTTCCCAATTTTAGAGGACTGGATTGAATTTCTCTCCATTTAGTTTGACATTGGCTGTTGGTTTTCTGTACATTGGTTTTATTATATTTAGGTATGTTAGTGTTATCCCTGATCTCTCCAAGATCTTTATCATGAGGGGCTGTTGGATTTTGTCAATGGCTTTTTCAACATCTAGGGAGATGATCATGTGGTTTTGCTTTTACAGTTTGTTTATGTGGTGGACTACACTGATGGATGTTAATATGTTTAACTCTCCCTCCATCCCTGGGATGAAGCCTACTTGGTCACTGTGGATGATTTATCTGATGTGTTCTTGGATTCCATTTGCCAGTATTTTATTGAGTATTTTTGAATCAATGTTCATGTGTAGTTCTCTTTCTTATTTCTTTGTGTGGCTTGGGTACCAGGGTAAATGTAGCATCATAAAAAGAGTTTGGCAATGACCCTTCTGCTTCTAATGTGTGGAACACTTTGAGGAGTATTGGTATTAGCTATTATTTGAATTTATGGTAGTAATCTGTCCCTGGGCTTTTGTTGGGGAGACTTTTGATGACTGTTTCAATTTTATTAAGGACTATACATCTATTTAAATTGCTTATTTGGCCTTGATTTAATTTTGGTAAGTGATATCTATCCAGAAAATTATTCATTTCCATTGAATTTTAAATTTTGTGGAGTACAGGTTTTAAAAGTATGACTTGAAGGTTCTCTGTATTTCCTCTGTGTCCATTGTTATGTTCCCTTTTCATTTCTGATTTTGTTAATTTGCATGTTCTCTTTGGTTAGTTTCAATAATGGTTTGTCTATCTTGTTGATTTTCTTGAAGAACCAACTCTTTTTCATTTAATTCTTTAATGGCGATAGGAGAGGGATGAAACTAGTGTGGCAGAATATCCCTGCCTAAGCCTTGGGAGATGGGGGCAAAAACCTGTATTTCAAGGCTATTATTTACCACATAGCATATTTGAAGACAATCTATATTGCACGAGACTGTCTGATATATCCACATACCCCAAATAATCAAAGAACTGGAAATATAATATGAAAGACTTATAAAAGCTATGCAGTTATTTCTGAGTTATTTTTTTGAGTGCAGAAAAATGTGGCAAGCTTTCCAGGACAATCAACTCTACAATATGGTCCTCGTCAACTTCCTTGGAGGATGCATCATTCTGATTGTCTGGGACTTTGGATGTAAGGTCAGAAACAATAATATATGAGTACAGAGCACCTGTGATTGGAGAAGACTAGTGGGATTAGATCATATATATATATATATATATATATATATATATATATATATATATATATGTTTTTTTTTTTCTTATTTTACATATTGGTCCCAGTTAGCTCCTATGCCCCTTGAACCTTCTCCCATCCCATTCTCCCCCACTCCACATGGGGGAGGAATTATCAAAATCTGTGAAGTCATTTGGGGTAGGAACTAGGCCTCCCTCCTGCCTCTAGGCTAAGGGAGTATCACTCCATGGCGAATGTGCTTCCAAAGTGCACCAGGGATACATCCTGGTGCCACTGTCAGCGGTCCCTTAGACTGCCCAGGCCTTCTAACTGAGACCCACATTCAGAGGGTCTGAGTCAGTCTAATGTTGGTTTCCCAGCTATCAGTCTGGAGGGCCATGAGCTCCCCCCTTGTTCAGGTCAGCTGTCTCTGTGGGTTTCTGTAGCTTACAACTGGATTCCAGGAGTTTGGTTCAGTGTTTAGCTGTGATTGTCTGTTGATGGCATATAAGTTAGTTATCAATCTCACTATCAAGGAAAGGCATTTTAGGTAGCCTTTCCACTGTTGCACAGATTGTTATTTGGGATCATCCTTGTAGTCTCTGGACATTTCTATAGAGCCAGTTTTCTCTTCAAACTTATAATGGCTCCCTCTATTATGATATTTCTCTTTTTCTTGCTCTCATCTATTCTTCCCTGACTCAATCTTCCTAGTCACACATGTTCTTCCCTCCTCTCTTCTCTTTATCCTAACTCTCCACTCACTGCCCTCCACCATCTCCCAATATGCTCAGGAGATCTTTTTCCTTTGCCCTTCTGTGAGGGACCTTGTGTGAATCTCTTAGGTTCCTCCTTTTATCCTAGTTTCTCTGGTGGTGTGAATTATAGGCTGTTGATCCTTGGCTCTATGTCTAAAATCCATATATGAGTGAGTACATACCATAGAACCAACTGTTTGTTACACTGATTCTTGTCCTGTTTTCCTAGTTTCCACCTTATTGATTTCAGCCCTCAAATTGATTATTTCCTGATGTCTACTTCTCTGGGGTGAGTTTGCTTTTTTTTATAGTTGTATAGTTATAATGTGTATGGTTATTTATTATTTTACATGTAGATCCCAGTTTCCTCTCCCTCCCTCTCTCTTACCCTCTCTGCCCCCTCACATGCACTCTGACCACACTCCCCTCCCATCCGCACACCCCAATTCCACACGTAGTGCAACGCCATCCAGGTGGGGTCATGCAAATCTGTCAAGTCATTTGAAGTAGGGACTAGGACTCTTCTCTTGTCTCTAGGTTAAGGCAGTATCCCTCCATGGGGGATATGTCCACAAGGTCCTTTTGTGCATCAGGAATACATCCTGGTTCCATTGTCTGAGGTCTCTTAGACTGCTCAGGCCTTCTAGCTGAGACCCATATTCAGTCTGGGGGCCTGTTACCTCCTTCTTATTCAAGTCAGCTGTCTCTATGTGTTTCTGCAATCTGGTCTTGAACTCTCCCTCTGCATCTGGATTCTAGTTCAACTCAGTGTTTAGTTATGGGTGTTTGCTTCTGTTTCCAACAGGTACTAGAAGAGGGCTCCATGATGGTGGATAAGTTAGTTGTTGATCTCACTATCAGAGAAGGGCATTTATGGTAGTCTTTACACAGTTGCTCAAATTGTTAGTTGGTGGCAGTCTTGTAAGTCTCTAGACCTTTTTAGGTTCAGTTTTCTCTTCAAACCAATAATGGCTTCCTCTTTTATGTTCTCTCTCTCTCTCTTTCTCTCTCTCTCTTCCTTCTTCTATTCCTATTCCCTGACTTAATCTTCCTAGTTGCACATGCTTTCCTCTTCTCCCCTTCTCTTTCTCCTACTTCTCTCTCCATTCACTGCCCCCCCCCACTGTGCTCTAGGGGACTTGTCCCTTCCCCCTTCTGTGAGGGACTTTATATGAATCTCTTAAAATACACCTTGTATCCTAGTTCCTCTGGCTGGTGATCCTTTGTATTAGGTCTAAAATCCATATATGAGCGAGTACATATCAAGTTACTCTTTTTGTGACTGGGTTATCTCATTCAGGATAGTTTCTTCAAGTGCCATCCACTTGCCTACGAATTTCAAGATTCCATTATTTTTTTCTGCAGAGTAGTATTCCATTGTGTAGATGTGTCACATCTTCTTCATCCATTCTTCAGTTGAGAGGCATCTAGGTTGCTTCCAGTTTCTTGCTATTACAAACAATGCTGCTATGAACATACTTGACCACATGTCTTTGTTGCATGGATGTGGATCATTTGGGAATATGCCTAAGAGGGAGATAGCCGGGTCCTGTGATACACTGATTCCCATTTTGATTTGCATTTCTCTGATAGGTAAGGATGAGCACTTTCTTAAGTGTCTTTCAGCCTTTTTAATTTTCTCTATGAGAATTTTTTCAGTTCTGTACCCCATTTTTAATAGGGTTCACTAGTTTCTTGAGTTCTTTGTATATTTTGGAGATCAGCCCTTTGTCAGATGTAGAATTGGTAAAAATATTTTTCCAGTCTGTGGGCTGCCCTTTGGTCGTGTCCACTGTGGCCTTTGTCTTACAGAAGCTTCTAAGTTTGAGGAGATCCCATTTATTAATTATTGATCTTAGTGTCTGTGCTCCTGGAGTTATGTTCAGGAAGCAGTCTTCTGTACTAATTTGTTCAAGGGTACCTCCTACTTTCTCTTCTAAGAGGTTCAATGTGGCTGGGTTGATGTTGAGGTCTTTGATCTATTTGGATTTGAGTTTTGTGCATGGCGAAAGACATGGGTCTATCTGCAGTCTTCTACACACCATCATCCAATTGTGCCAGCACCATTTGTTGAAGATGCTTTCCTCCCCCCATTGTATTCTTTTAGCTGTTTTGTCAAAAATCAGATGTTCATAGGTGTGTGGATTAATATCAGGATTTTCAATTCGATTCCATTGGTCTATCTGTCTATTTTTATGCCAATACCAGGCTGTTTTCAGAACTATAGCTCTGTAGTGGAGCTCAAAGTCAGGGATGGTGATGCCTCCTGAAGTTCTTTTATTGTGAAGGGTTGTTTTGGCTATCCTTGATCTTTTGTTTTTCCATATAAAGTTGATTGTTATTCTTTCAAGGTCAGTGAAGAATTGTAGTGGGATTTTAATGGGTATTGCATTGAATCTGTAGATTGCTTTTGGCAAGATTACCATTTTTACTATATTTATCCTACCTATCCCAGAGCATGGGAGATCTTTCCATTTTCTGGTATCTTCTTTAATTTCTTTCTTTAGAGCCACAAAGTTCTTATTATATAGGTCCTTCACTTGTTTGGTAAGCATTACCCCAAGATACTTTATGTTGTTTGTGGCTATTGTAAAGGGTGATGTTTCTCTGATTTCTTTCTCAGCCTCTTTGTCATCTGAATAAAGTAGGGCGACTGATTTTTTTTTGAGTTTTTCTTGTATCCGGCCATTTTGCTGAAGGTGTTTATCAGCTGTAGGAGTTCTCTGGTAGAGTTTTTTGGGTCGCTTATGTAAACTATCATATCATCAAATAGAGACAGTTTGATTTCTTCCTTTCCAATTTGGATCCCCTTGATCTCCTTTTGTTGTCTTATAGCATTAGCTAGAACTTCTAGTACAATATTGAAGAGATATATATAGAGAGAAGGCAGCCTTGCCATGTTCCTGAGTTTAGAGGAATCGCTTTAAGTTTCTCTCCATTCAATTTGATGTTGGTTGTTGATTTACTGTATATTGCTCTTATTATGTTTAGGTATGTTCCTGTTATCCCTGATCTCCCCAAGACCTTTATCATGAAAGGGTGTTGAATTTCATCAAAGGATTTTTCAGCATCTAGGGAGATGATCATGTGGTTTTGCTTTTACAGTTTGTTTATATGGTGGATCGTGTTGATAGACTTTCCTATGTTAAACCATCCCTACAATCCAGGGATGAAGCCTACTTGGTCATGGTGGATGATTTCTCTGATTTGGTTTGCCATTATTTTATTATTTTTGCATCGATGTTCATCAGGGATATTGGTCTGTGACTTTCTTTCTTAGTTGCGTCTATGTGAGTCTTGGGGACCAAGGTTATCATGGCCTTGTAGAAAGAGTTTCATAATGAAACTTCTGTTTGTATTATGTGGAACAATTTGAAGGGTGTTGCTATTAGTTCTTCCTTGAATTTCTGGTAGAATTCTGCACTAAAATCCATCTGGCCCTGGACTTTTTTTGGTTGGAAGGCTTTTGATGATTGCTTCTATTTCATTGCAGGTTATAGTTCTATTTAAGTTGTTTGTCTGTTTTTGATTTAGTTTTGGTAAGTCTCAGCTATCCAGAAATTTGTTCATTTCTTTGAATTTTCAATTTTTGTGGAATACAGATTTTCAAAGTATGACATGAAAATTGTCTGGATTTCCTCTGTGTCCATTGTTATGTCCCTCTTTTTGTTTCTGATTTTGTTAATTTGCATGTTCTCTCTCTGCCTTTTCATTAGTTTGGATAAAGGTTTGTCTATCTTATTGATTTTCTCAAAAAACCTACTCTTTGTGGCATTGATTTTTGTATTGTTTTCCTGGTTTCAATTTTGTTGATTTTAGCACTCAAATTGATTATTTCCTGGCATCTACTTCTCTGGGGTGAGTTTGCTTGTTTTTGTTCTAAGGCTTTCAGTTTGCTGTTAATTCTCTTATGTTACTATCCTCTGTTTTCTTCATATGGGCACTTAGTACAATGAACTTCCCTCGTAACCCTGCTTTCAAGGTGTCCCATAAGTTCGGGTATGTTGTGTCCTCATTCTCATTGAATTTTATAAAGTCCTCAATTTCTTTCTTTATTTCTTCTTTGACCCAGGTGTGGTGCAATTGCACATTGTTCAGATTCCATGAGTTTGTAGGTTTTCTGCCATTTGTGTTGTTGTTGAATTCCAATTGTAATGAATGGTGGTCTGACTATTCCAATTCTCTTGTATCTGTTGAGGTTTTTTTATGCCACCCTGTGGTCAATTTTAGAGAAGGTTTCATGTGGAGCAGAGAAGAAGGTATAGTCTTTTGTGTTTGGATGGAATTTTCTATAGATGTCTCTTAAATCAAGTTGAGACATAACTTCGGTTAGTTCTTTTATTTTTTGTTGAGTTTCTGACTGGTGGTCCTGTGTAGTGGTGAGAGTGGAGTGCTGAAGTCTCCCAGTATAAGTGTGTGAGGTTTTATGTGAGCTTATAGTTTTAGTAGTGTTTCTTTTACGAATGTGGGTGCCTTTGTATTTGGTGCATAGATGTTCAGAATTGAGACTTTGTGTTGATGGATTTCTGCTGCAATGAACTGAAATGACTATCTTCATCTTTTGATTAATTTTGGTTTGAAGTCTAACTTGTTAGATATTAGGATAGCCACAGCTGCTTGCTTTACCCTGAGGTAATGTCTATCTTTGAAGCTTAGATGTGTTTCTTGTATAAGACCCTCAGAATGAGGAGTCTCCCCTTTTTTGGTCGGTTCCCTCAAGAACTTAACGGCCAGTCCAGTTGATGCAACATGCAAGAGGCTTTAATGAACGTTAAACGTTTGCACAAATGGGCCCCCTCAGCATGCAGGCTAGAGAGAGAGGCATCATTCTCTGGGTGCAGGCATTTTTAAAGGCAAAACCCACAAACTTAAGGAGGGGTCATGACCCTCTGACCATTAAGTACATGACCAGAGTCATGGGTTCTAGTATGCTCTTTATCTTTTTGAGGCCGGATGGTCTCACTGTTTAGGTCAGTAGCCCTCAGGGTGTGCTAATTAATCTTGCCTAAGCAAAGGGGAGTTGCATCTATGTCTTTGTTTCTTTAGGTCCCTATTTACCATCTGCTGACACACTGGCCAGAGGGGCAGTTTGTTCCTCCTTGAGTTCCCTGTGGGGGGGATCCATCTGGAAATTCTTGGTATTTGGCTATCTTAGGGCCTTTTAAGGGAAAGTTGCTGGTGGTTAGCAAATTCCAGTGAACTGAGTCATAGTGGCCTGGGTCAGTTTTCCGAGTCAGACTGTTAGGAACTAGCAGCCAGCTGACCCCGCCCGACGATGGGTGGGATGCTCATGGCCATGTCATCGCTAGGCTATGTCAAGCTTTACCTGGCTGCCAGAGGACTCAGTTAGGCATGGGCAAGCCCCCTTTTAAAGCAAGCACACCAAGCGGGCCTCTCTCTTGCTCATTCTCTCTCTGGCCTCTCTCTCTTGCCCCCCTCTCTCTTGCTCTTTCTCCTGCTTTTGGTTGGCCACCAGCTACTCCCCCCCTTTTCTCCCCTCTCTCAATAAACTCCACGTGGGTGCTGAGTCTCATGTTTGTATATCTTAGGCATTAGCTGCAGGATCAGGCCCTCCTTGAGTACTTGGTGACCGCCTAATGTTGGATGGCCAGCCTGAGGTATTTAGGGACCCTGATTATGAACCAGCAATCCACTTACATTCACCTGTTTCACTGGAAAATACCATCCCACACCGGCTACAATTTGGTAAGGTACCCTTTTTCATTATTACTCATTTCCTTAGGGTCTGGTGCATTTCCCACTGGTGAGTCAAGTTTCTGGCTTGAAGTCTTCCTGCCTTCGGACTGCTGAGTCCTTATTGAGCACTTTGCCCTTGGCCACATTCTTGTGCTGATGAGTTCCAAAAATGATTGGCCTGTTTTTACTTCACCCATGGGAAATAAACCAGCCTATATATCCCCTACAAAATAAGTCAAATTGGCCAAAATTACTGCCAGTGAACAGGTAGATGGAAGGAGGTTTTTCTACCTCTCTGCTAAACAATCTCCCCTGTTCTCTTCCCGCCACACTAAAACTCCTGCCTGCCGCAGCTGCAGCCTGTCTCAGGGCAGTGGGCTGGGCTGAGGCAGCATCTGCTCAAGTTTTTCATTCTTCCCTACAAATGAGGTTTTCGGATTTTGTGCCCTAGCACCACTCATGCTGACCCATGCTGACCCTAGCACTGCCCTTAGACTGGTACATACATTGCTCAGGCCTATGGTGATCTTTTTGGATGTAGTACCCCTTGGACTCCGGTGTCCTGTTAGTTTCACAAGTCCTTCTGCCTCACTCATAGAGAGAAAAAAAGCCAACAAAATGATATCTCAAAACTTTATGATTTCTGCCAGCTGTTGGGGATATGTTTATGTCAGCCACCATCTTGACCATGTGGCTTAGCCTCACCCCCCCATGGTTCTTCCCTCTGCTACACAGCCACCTAGGCAGAGGGAGTCTAGCCAGCTTCTGCCGCCAACAAAACCTGTAATTCATTTACCTTTTGCCTTTTATTCTTTGTCTCTAATTTCTTTTTTCACTGACTATGTCATACATAGCTTCACACTCTAGTCCTCATTTTTACCCAGTCCTGTTTAATATATCTGTACATTTGATTTAAATTCAACTTTATGTAAATGTAAGCTAACTTCATACAACTTAAATTCAACTGTACTAAGTTTCAAATATTTCTAAATTGTTATGTGCCCTTAAATGGTGGTAAACATTTAAGGTTATAAATGTCTATTTCAAGCTAACAAAATATTTATGCCAACCAGTCTTTCCTGTAAGCTGTTTATAAAGGTTAAGCCTCTATTATCAAAAGGAGTTTTTCTCTACCTCTTTGTCCTTTACAGGTATAAGTCTAACCTACTAAGTTAAAACCAGTTACAGTCAGGCTGCAGGGCTTTGAGTAAAACATCCCTCTACAGCCTCTCAGCTTGGATCCAGTTTTTCAGACACATTAATTAATTACAGGGATAAAGCCACGTATGTGCTTAAGGCAAGTAACTAAAGACAAATTTTGTATACTAAGGTATGCTAAACAGTCAGACAGCCCTCAAATGCTCAGAGATCTAGAGAATATGGCATTTAAAATGTTTCATTAAAAAGCTTTTATAACAGAGAGACAGGGCACCACCCTTTTCCTCCAAGAAGACTGATGGACACTGAAGAAGCTCCACCCACAAAAATGGCAATGCTAGCCACTGAGCAATCCTGCCTTTCATCTCAACTGCTGTAAAGGGCTCTAAGGACCGTGGACAAGAGGGCAGTGGAATCGACTTTCTCCATGTTGCTTGGGCCAAAGGTAGGTAAGTCTTCCAAAAGCTCCTAATCCACAGGTCTCATGCCATCAGCAGAAGGCAGTCATCCTTAAAGCCTCTGACTATACCTGTGGAGGACCTGGGGGTGGCTGTCCATGTGCTGCCAGCTAGTAAGTCTCTGTTACTCTCTAATCATTAAGGTAGAATTTTATCTTTCTCAAGAACTCTGATGCTTTTGATGACTGGTAGCTTTGTCAGCTTAAAGCAGCAGCCAAGGCACCAGTTGTTACAAAACAGATTTCAAAAATGGGCATTTTAAGGTTGCTACTGTTTATAGTATTAACATTAATCAATAAAGTTTTAATAAGCTACTAATCCAATTCTGACAGTATTAAAAACCATACTATGCCACTATATGATCATAACTGTAACTATAAGCTTACAATTAAGGTGCTTTTCATTGTGCTAAAAATATGCCAGTTGTATGTGTTAATTCTTTCAGCCAAATCATTTCTAACATGAGTATGCTGATAAAGTGTCTAATATTTATGTATCACAAACTCAAAGGACTCTTTTTTAAGTTCCAGAGGGCAGAATTGGATCCATTTACAGGTCATATTCACTCCAAATAAATATTACTCAACTTTTTCCTGGCCTTGGGACTTCCTAACCTTGTCCTGGGACCCCCTTGGGAGCCCCTCCCCCACCTTACTTCTCCCATTAAGTACTTAGACCTAAGAGACAAAAACTTAACCTTGTCCTCTGCTCTGTTAACTTCTTGCCAGGTCTAAAAAAGATGCCAGCATTCCATATAGTCAGGACTGCTATGAAACAACCAGCTACCAGGATGTGGCAGCACACCAGCTTTCTCGGATCCCCCAAAGATGATCTATGCCCCCAAGTCAGCAGGAAGCAGTCTCGAGAATTCAATGTCCTTATTCCCTAACCTGCCACACCCAACCCCCAATTTTTTTTAATAACAATAAGAGGTGGGAATGTTAGGAACTAGCAGCCAGCTGACCCTGCCCAATGATGGGTGGGAACACTCATGGCCATGTCATTGCTATGTCAAACTTTACCTGGCTGCCAGAGGACTCAGTTATGCATGCACAAGCCCCCTTTTAAAGCAAGTGCACCAACAGGCCTCTCTTTTGCTCACTCTCTCTGGCCTCTCTCTCTTGCCCCCTCTCTCTTTCTCTTTCTCCCTCTCTCCTGCTTTCAGTTGGCCACCAGCTACCCCACTTTCTCTCCCCTCTCTCAATAAACTCCACATGGGCGCTGAGTCTCATGTTTGTGTTTCTTAGGCATTAGCTGCATCAAAAGAACAACACAGACTGCCCTGCATTCCAATTGGGGAGTTTCCTTAACTGGACTTTACGTTTTGTTAATTTTATGTCTTTCATAAGCAGCAGAAAGATGGATTCTGTCTTCATATCCATTCTGTTAGTCTGTGTCTCTTTAAGGACCATTGATTGTTAATGCTTGTTTGTTTTAGATTTGTTGTTGTCAGTGGCAATGTGAATATATTTGTCCTGCTTTACCCTTGGTTTCTGGTGTAGTGAGATTATCTGTTGCCTATGTCTTTGTGGGCATAGTTAACTTCCTTGGGTTGGAGTTTTCCTTCCAGAACTTTCTGTAGGGCTGTATTGTTTAAGTCTGGTTTTGTCATGGAATATCTTGGTTTCTCCATCAATAGTGATTGAAAGCTTTGCTGGGTATAGTAGTCTGGGCTGGCATCTGTAATATCTTAATGTTGGCAGAATGTCTATCTAGGACTTTCTGGTCTTCAGAGTTTCCATGGAGAATTCAGGTGTGATTCTGATAGGTTTGCCTTTACATGTTACTTGGCCTTTTACTTTTATTGCTCTTAATATTCTTTCTTTATTCTGTGTTTGGTGTTTTGATATTATGTGTCATGGGGACTTTCTTTTGTGGTCCACTCTAATTGGTGTTCTGTAAGCTTCTTGTGCTTTTTGTGGCATGTCTTTCTTTAGGTTGGGAAAGTTTTCTTCTATGAGTTTGTTGAATATATTTTCTGAACCTTTGAGTTCGGTATCTTCAAGTTCTGTACCTAGTTTTCTTAGGTTTGGCCTTTTCACGGTATTTATATTTCCTGGATATTTTGTGTCAGGGATTGGACTTAAGATTTTCTTTGGTTGATGAATCTATTTCTCCTAGTATATCTTTAATGCACAAGGTCTCTCTTCCATATCTGATGGGAGATGTCATTCTGTATATGTTTCTCATACTGGTTAATAATAAAGCACTGTTGGCCAATAGGAAAGGAAGATAGGAGGGACTAGGAGACAAGGAGAAAATAGGAAGTAGAAAGGAGGAGTCAAGATGGAGAGTCTGGAGAGAGCTGGACGCCAGCCGCCTCCCCGGTAAGAGAAGGCCATGTAAAAATACATAGATCAGCAGAAATGGGTTAATAATTAAAGACAGAGCTAGCCGATAAGAAACAAGTAACCGGGCCAACAGTATTATATCAAATACAGAGTCTCTGTGTATTATTTGGGGCTGGCGCGGCGGCAGGACAAGACTGGGCGGCGGCAGGTGGAAAAACCGTACTCGTTACACATATCTTGTATTCAGTTGATTATGCTTGCATGTGTAGTTCCTGATCATTTGCCTAACTTTTCTATTTCCAGAATTCCCTCAGAGAGAGAGAGAGAGAGAGAGAGAGAGAGAGAGAGAGAGAGAGAGAGAGAGAGTCTTAATTGTCTTTATTTCAGCTTTCAAAATTTGTACTGTTTGAATTGTTTCTTATAATTTTTGGTTGGTCTTTTCCTGCATTTCTTGAATTTTTCTTCCATTCCTTTAAGGGATTTCTTATGACCTCTTTGAGCATCTCTATCATCATCACAAAGTTTTTTTTAGGGTCATTCTCTTCTGCTTCACCTGTGTTGGGATGTTCAGATCTTGCTGGTGTGGAGTCCATAGACTCTGGTAGAGTCATATTGATTTTTTCACTGTTGACTGTAGTCTTATACTGTCATCTGCCCATCTCTTGTTCTAGTGTGTACTGGTAGGGTTTCTCCCTGTTTTGGTGGGTACAGAACCAAGGTTCTCTTCTGGTGTGGGCAAGCTGGTCCAATATTCTGATGCCTCTCCTACTCCAGTGGGTGCTGTCAGGACACCTCCAGTGGTTGCAGGCTGCACCAGGAGGCTTGTAGACTCCAGGTGAGTTTGGCCACTAGCAATGTCCTCTGCAAGCAGTGCTCAGGACTCTCCAACATATTTTATTTTAATTTCATATGTGTGAGTGTTTGCCTACTTTTATGCATGTGTTCTTCCTCCTTCTAAGAAAATTCTTCACTAATGATAGACATCACTGTAGTGTAAAATGATGGAAAAAGTTATTGCAAGCAAATGCAACTAAAATAATCCCCTGATAAAATAGCGCAGATTATAAACATTATATACATCAAACATAGGTGTGTTCAAATTAATGAAACATTATTATTTATAGTAGACATAAACTTTCCCTATCAGTACTGGCACAAATTGCTTCAGTTAACATAAAAACAATAACTGTGGGTGACTTTAATATCCCAGTATCACCAATAGACTATCATCCTGAAAAAACAATCAGAGAAAGAATATACTAGAGTTATATGACTTCATAAATCAAACATACCTAACAGATATCTGTAGAACATTTGTCCCAAATACTAAATAATCCATATTAATCTCAGCATCTCATGTGACTTTCTGTAAAATTTATAACATTTTAAGACACAAAGCAAACTTACCACATATAGGAAAACAAAAATAACTTCCATAATGGAATGGAGCTGGATTATAAACAGAAACTACATGAGCCATGAAAATTAATGCATTAAACAACATAGTACTGAATGGTATTAGGTAGGTCAATGAAGAAGTCAAGAAGGAAATGCAAACATTGCTATAATTGAATGAAAGTGAAAATGGCACATGAAGGAAACCCTAACAGGGAAGTTTACAACACGGAATGCTTACATATAAAAGTAAGAGAGCTCAAACTAATAACTTTGTGATGTACCTGGAAGTCATGAGAAAATAAGATGTTGCAAGAAAAACAAAAAGTCAACACATCAGAAACTGAACAACAATTAAAACATAAGGAAAGAAGCCCAAGAAGAGGCAAAAGATACTGAAGCACTCAGGAATTCCATAAAAAGTACATTAAATTGGAAGCAACAGTATATACACAAAGGACCAGGTGGTTAAAAAGAGAGAGGAAAATATAAAGTGAAATAAAATATTGTTACTTATAAACCCATTTGTTTTCATAATGAGAGGCAGGAAGGTGCATATGTAGGGAGTTACTGAGAGAAGTAGAGGATGAGGAAACTGTAATTAGGATATATTAAGTAGAAAAATCTTTTTTCACTGAAAGGGGGAATAGTAGTTTTGCTTCTTTCCTGTTTAAAGCCTTTACATCGTTTTCTTCACTTAACTCTGGCTAAAATCAGTGCTATATTGAACAAAGAAGTGATAGAGTGAACATCATCATTTACTCCATATTTTAGAGGATGTGCTTTAAGGTTTTCTTCATTAAGTGTGATGTTGGCTGTGTGCTTACTGTAAAACACCTTTATTTTATTAACACATGCTCTTTATATCCCTAAGAGATGTTAAATTTTGCCAAAACATCTTTTTTTGCACCTAGTGAAAAAATGTGCGTGTCTGAAGTCTCTCTTTATAAATAAAATAATTTGAAAATAACATAAGAAAAAAAAAAAACAAGGAAAAGTTGTCACACAACATTATGAGACAAGAAATCTCCAAAGAGACAAAGAATCTCCACTGAGTTTATTTATTCATTGGCATCTATTGCTTGGTATGCTGTCTACCCATAAGAATAGTTTGTCTCCAAAGTGAACCTCCCATGGAGAAAACTAAAATTTCATTTATAAGTAGTTATCATTTGAAGATAGCTTCTGGGTTAGGAAAGGGCAGCATCTGCCAATTCTTTCAGCTCTAAGATTGTCTTAGGGTTTCTATTGCTGTGATGAAACATCATGCCTCCTTCAGTTTATTGCAAAGCTGCAATAAACAAAATTAACACTCAAAAAATCAGTATCTTTCCTTCAATAATGAGGTGTATCAAGAATGAAATCCAGGTAACAATCCATTCACCAGAGTGTGAAAAATATCTTGGGACAAATCAAAAGAAAAAAAATTACTTATACAACATGTCAGAGCTAAAAATCAATAATTAAAAATACATGAATAGAATCCACTCCCACCAAGAGACTGCCCTTCCCCTACCCTGTGCCCTACCGGGCCCACTGTCCCACTGCTCTGGTTGAGCACTGGGACAGAGGGCAGAACCAACAATCCTGCCACCTTTGGGGAACTTCCTGGATCTGTTCTGAGCACACTAAATCTGCCTATCCATGCAGAATTATGTGGAATCCCCACCTGCCGGGCCTCTGACCCCCACCGCCTCCTGTTCTCTACTGGACTTCCGGGACCCTCCCAGAGATCCACCTATTCCCTCTGGGCCATCCTGAGTCCCTGTGGGCTGGATCCTTGACCCCCATTGCAGGGCCTCTGCAAAAGAGGTCTCAGCTGGAGAGGGCCAGGCCCAGGCTAGCTCCCCTAGCCTGCGGGATCTTTGACACCCATTGCTGGTCTTTTGCTGGAGACTGATCTTTGACTCCCATTGCCAGGCCCCTGTCTGAGGAGAGACCTCCTAGAGAGCTTGGACCACCCAGAGCTACAGACATCAAACTTCTGATCCACTTAAGCACACAGAGGGAGTACCATAGAGAGAGCAGAGAGAGAGACCCCACTTGCACCTACTGGAAGAAGCAATAGGATGATGGCAATACAAGAAAACACCTAACAATAGAAAGACAAGCATAACACCACCTGAATCAAGGGAATCTACATCAACTGGACCTGAACACCCCAAAGCAGATGAAGCAAAAGAGAACGACTTAAAAAATATCTTCATAAAATTGATAGAGGCCCTCAAAGATGATATGAGAAAATCCCTTAAAGAAATGGAAGAAAAAACAAACAAAAATTGGAAGAAATGAACAAATTTGTTGAAGAAAGTACGGAAAACCAAGAAAAAACAATTAAACCGGTGAAGGAAATGGTTCAAGACTTGAAAACTGGAATAGAGGACAATTAAAAAAAAAAAAAAAAACACACACACAAACAGTAGGAATGCTGGAAATAGAAAAACTGGGTAAAAGATCAGGAACTACAGATACAAGCATAACCAACAGAATACTAGAGATAAAAGAGAGAATCTCAGGCATGGAAGATAAACTAGAGCAAATAGATTCATCGATCAAAGAAAATCATATATCCATCAAATCCTTAACAGAAAACATCCAGGAAATGTGGGACACCATGAAAAGGCCAAACCTAAGAATAATAGGCATAGAGGAAGGTGAGGAAGCCCAGCTCAAAGGTGCAGAAAACATATTCACCAAAATCATTCAGGAAAACTTTCCCAATCTGAAGAAGCACATGCCCATGAAAAAGTACAAGAAGCATACCGAACACCAAATAGACTGGACCAAAGAAAAACCCCTCAACGCATAATATTCAAAACAACTAACATACAGAATAAAGAAAGAATATTAAGAGCATCAAAGGAAAAAGGAAAAAGGACAGGTAACATATAAAGGCAGACCTATCAAAATTACACTTGGCTTCTCCATGGAAACTCTCAATGCCAGAAGGTCCTGGATATATGTTTTACAAGTACTAAGAGTCCACAGATGCCAGCCCAGGCTACTGTATCCAGCAAAATTCTCAATAACTATACACGGAGAAAACAAGATATTTAATGACAAAGCCAGATTTTCACAGTACGTATCTGCAAATCCAGCCCTATAGAAAGTTCTGGAAGGAAAACTCCAAACCAAGGAATTTAACTACACTCAAAGACATAGGCAATAGACCACTTCAACAGAACCCAAGGGTAAAGCAGTACAAATATATTCACAATCCCACAGCCATCAACAAATCTAAAACAAACAAGCATTAACAATCAGTGGTCCTTACTTTCCCTCAACATTAATGGTCTTAATTTGCCTGTAAAAATACACAGGCTAACAGAATGAATACGAAGACAGAATCCATTCTTCTGCTGCATACAAGAAACACATCCAAGCTTCAAAGATAGACATTACCTCAGGGTAAAGGGTTGGAAAAAGATCTTCCTATCAAATGGACCCAAGTAGTAAGCAGGTGTGGCTATCCTAATATCTAACTAGTTAGATTTCAAACCAAAATTAATCAAAAGATGAAGACGGCCATTTCATACTTATTGCAGTAGAAATCAATCAGCACAAACTCTCAATTCTGAACATCTATGCCCCAAATACAAATGTACCTGCATTCATAAAAGAAACTACTAAAACTCAAAGCTCACATAAAACCTCACACACTTATAGTGGGAGACTTCAATACACCACTCTCACCACTAGACAGGACCACCAGTCAGAAACTCAACAAAGAAACAAAAGAACTAACAGAAGTTATGTCTCAATTGGGTTTAACAGACATCTATAGGACATTCCATTCAAACACAAAAGATTATACCTTCTGCTTTCTCCACATGGAATCTTCTCTAAAATCGACCTGTTAGCCTGTGTCTTTTTACAGGTGAGTTAAGACCATTAATGTTGAGGGAAATTAATGACCATAGTTTGTTAATGCTTGTTTTATATTTGTTGTTGGCAGTGGTATTGTGGTTATGTTTGTCCTGGTTTACCCTTGGGTTCTGGTGAAGTGGGATTATCTGTTGCCTATGTGTTTGTGAGCATAGTTAACTTCCTTGGGTTGGAGTTTTCCTTCCTATACTCTCTGTAGGGCTAGATTTGTAGATACATATTGTGAAAATCTGGCTTTGTCATTAAAAATCTTGTTTTCTCCATCTATAGTGATTGAGAATTTCGCTGGGTTGGCATCTGTGGACTCTTAGTACTTGAGGGTTTCCATGGAGAAGTCAGGTGTAATTTTGATAGGTCTGCCTTTATATGTTACCTGCCCTTTTTCCTTCACTGCTCTTAGTATTCTTTCTTTATTCTGTATGTTAGGTGTTTTGAATATTATGTCGAGGTGCATTTTTTTCTTTGGTCCAGTCTATTTGGTGTTCAGTATGCTTCTTGTACTTTCATGGGCATGCCCTTCTTCAGATTGGGAAAGTTTTCCTGAATGATTTTGGTGAATATGTTTTCTGCACTTTTGAGCTGAGCTTCCTCATCTTCCTCTGTGCATATTATTCTTAGGTTTGGCCTTTTCACAGTGTCCCACATTTCCTGGATGTTTTGTGTTATGGACTTGTTGGATTTACGATTTTCTTTGGTCAATTAATCTATTTCCTCTAGTTTATCTTCTGTGCCTGAAATTCTCTCTTCTATCTTTTGAATTTTGTTGGTTATGCTTGTGTCTGTAGTTCTTAATTGTTTGCCCAGTTTTTCTATTTCCTGCACTCCTTTGGTTTGTGTTGTCTTTATTTTCTCTGTTTCAGTTTTCAAGTCTTGATTGCTTCTTTCACCTGCTTAATTGTTTTTTCTTGGCTTTCTGTACTTTCCTTAAGATATTTGTTTATTTCTTCCAGTTTTTTGTTTGTTTTTTTCCATTTCTTTAAGGAATTTTCTCACATTGTCTTTGAGGGCTTCTATCATATTTATGACAATAATTTTACGTCGTTCTCTTCTGCTTCATCTGCTTTGGGGTGTTCAGGTCTAGTTGGTGTAGATTCCCTAGATTCTGGTGGTGTCATGCTTGTCTTTCTATTGTTAGGTGTTTTCTTGTATTGCTGTCTTCCCCATAGCTTCTTCCTGTAGGTGTTGGAGTGTCTCTCCCTCTCTCTATGATAGTACCCAGGTGGGTACAGGTGGGTCAGAGGTTCGATGTCTGTAGCTCTGTGTCATCCAAGCTCTCTAGGAGGTCTCTCCACAGGCAGAGGCCCGTCAATGGGAGTCAAAGATCCCGAAGGCTGGGACTCAGGATGTTCCATGCGCTGATAGGCAGAGCTATCCTGGGCCTGGCACTGTCTAGCTGAGGCCTCTTTGGCAGAGGTCCTGTGATGGGGGTCAATGATCCTGCCTGCAGGGAACTCAGAATGGCCCCATGGGGATTTTCTTATCTAGATTTTAAAAAAATATTATTTTATATGTATTGGCATTTGGCCTTATCTCAGTAACTTTTGTTTTGCTGAAAAAATTCATGGTCAAAGGAACTTATAGAAGAAATTGTTTAACTGGGCTTATCTTTTTAGAAGCAGAAAAAAGACGTGGTAGTAGGAATAGCTGAGAGCACACATTTGATCCACAAACAGAAGACTTACAGCACTTTGAGAACTGTGGGAATCTTTTGAAACTTGAATCCTTCCTCCAGGGACATATCTTCTTCAACAAGGCTGCATCTCTTCATCCTTCCCAAACAATTCTGAAAACTTGTACCATGTACCAAGTACCAAACATAAAAGCTTATGGGGGCATTTTCATTTAAACCACAGAACTTGTATTTATGTCTGTGTACCATGTATACACCTGGTACTTACAAAATCCCAAAGGGGGTATCAGATTACTTGGAACTGGAATTACAGTTGGCAATGATCCTCCATGTAGTTTCTGAGAATTGAGCCCTCTGCAAGAGCAGCTAACTGCTTTAAACCACTGAGTCATCATTCAACACTCTTAATCTTAAATTTCACTTTTTTGTACATGTATTGTGAATTTGATTGTGTGTGTGTGTGTGTGTGTGTGTGTGTGTGTGTGTGTGTGTGTCATTAAAGGGAAACAAGGAAAGATCTTAAGAGAGGAAGGGATGATGCAATACACTGAACATATGAGCAAAAATAGACAACTTGTAGGGAGGCAGGGAATCAGGAAGAGGAATGAGGAAATAGAAAAATTGTGTAATGGGTGCTATAATGAAATAAAAGTACGTATGATGATACTACAATGAAACTTAAAAATTTAATACATTTTCACACACACACACACAGAGGGGGTAGGGAGAAAGAAAGAGAAAGAAATACTCTCTCAAATTATAAGTGTGTGTGATGGTTGTATCCTGTGATTCCATATTTTCATATGAATTAGATGGTGTCAGTCATTGACAGGAAGAATTTATTTTCTGAATATGTAGTAATTAAAATGTTTTCTTTTAATATGTAATTAAAGTGTTTCTCTTTGCTATGTGGTACCATGATGATACTGGCTGGATTTCACTTCCTGTGAAACAGGTCATAGTATGTCCCAGGGTGCATTCAAAGTTGGAGTGTGATATGGAACTGGGATGAACCATTGTTTGGACACACAATTGAGTAACACTGGCCCATATGATATAAAGAACTGTGCTACAGTGAACCTTTTCTTTCCTTATTGGCTCTGAGGCTAGGTATTAAAGAAGACATGTATGGACTCAAACAATGATGAAGTATGCCATGACTATAGAAATGACCATCTTAGCTTTGTTGGGGGGATTCTCACATTGGCTGCCATTTGTGAATGGATGTGACATCTAGTGGGTGTACAACAGAATAACCAAAGTCTGTGCAGCAGGCAGTGGGCACTGTGGTCTCCAACTCCTTTGATTAGAGATAGGCTCTTCCTGCTATTATCCCAGTGCTCCACAAAGGGTAAGACAATGGTGACAGTTTCTTTGGTATAGTGTGTGTGTGTGTGTATGTGTGTGTGTGTGTGTGTAGCTAGTCAATTTCTTCCTGTTGTCTCTGTAAATCACAGAAGTTGATCCTTTGAGATATGAGTGCAGGCAGAGTGGGTGGAAACAAATGAAGACATGAATGTCAAACAATCATATTTTTTCTGTTTTACTTTTAATGCAGTTTTACTGAGTTCTATGTTCTGTACAGTCTTACACCTTTTTTTCCAAATCAAATTCTTTTTACTAATTGAAATTTTACTGGTTATATTGAGGCTTATAGTAGAGATACTTGAATTTGCAGTCATTAAAATTGTCAAAAAATTAAGATATTTGCATTTTGTTTCATTTTCAAAGTTATTCGACTATGTTCCAAATTCAAATTTCACACATTTCTATAAGAAATCTAAATATTTTTATTTAATTCCTACTGATTCATAGTTAAAATCATATATGAATTTATCAAAAATTTTGCTTTTAAAAGCATACTTCAAAATCATTAGGAACAGAGAGAGTGTCAGGGGCATGGGAAGGAAGAAGGGGGAACTGGGATTGATATGTAAAATAAGAAAAAATAATAAATATTTAAAAAGTCTGAAAGTAATTTAAAATATTGTGTGTGTGTGTTGAGACCAGATATGTTGATATGTTTTATGTTAATGAAATAACATAACTATCTAAACCACCCAAAGAAACTGGGCAGACTTTGGAGGAATACAAATTTATACCCATGCAGGTGAGCTCCTTGCACACGAGTTATCAGTGAGTTATGATCCAAAGGAGTTTCATTTTATTGTCTGAATTCCCTCTGGAAGAGTTCTGCCTGCAGTCTGCCCTTTGGATGGGGACCTGGCCTCTCCTGCAGAAGAGCATGGCTCATGCCATCTGATGTTTAGGTTTCAACGCTTTTGCTGTCGCTAAGATGACAGCTGGGTCTGTAACCCTGAAACTTCTGCCTCCCCAGGCCGGGAAGTGAGCAAAGGTGGCCTGGTCCAGCAGTTCTAGGTGCTCGACGGAAATGAGGGAAGAGCATGAGCTGCCAGGAAGCAGGTGCTCAAAACTCTGCAGCAGAGATGTGGCCCCTAGGGGTCCTCAGGCGCCATCGTGGGAATTTAAAATATTTAAAACATTAAGTGACTATGACTCCAAATTGTCAGTCATCATGATTTGCATTGTGGATTATAAAACTAACCTAAAATTTGCAATAGTAAGCTGACACTTAAAACAGCCAGTTCTACTACTATCTGCTTATACTAAAACCTAAATATGCACAAATTATTTCCTATCCTAAAAACAATTAATGTATACAAATTAGAATGAGATAGGATTCCTCCATTTGCAGTGTTTCTATAATGGTTAGGAGACCAACATTTGGGTGTGGTAGAACTCACTTTGAATCCTTGCAGAGGCATGTGGATCTCTTGTGAGTTTGAGGTCACCCTAGTTTACCTACATAGCAAGCTCCAAGCCATCTAATTGAGATAAAGAAAAAAAAATGAACATGCATTAGTAAAGAATTGATAAAATAATCTCCTTATTTTTGCAAGAGAACAGGCTTCTTTCTTTTGACTCCATCAAAAGATGATGTATTCTCATAGACAGTTTCTTCATGCTTTGTATTTAGGGCTTTAGTTTCTTAGTTGCCCATTTCAGACTGTTTTCCCAATCTTTCTCGTTTTCCTTTCCTTTGCACATTTTATCCTTACCATGCTGTTGTTAATTTCAAACTTTAGAAAGGTTGGTTTATCAGAGCCTTTTTTAGGGTGAACTCTGTTTAAGTACTCCCTCAACAGCAGCCTTTCTGGAAAGGTAACCTTCCTCATGAGTATGCTGGACACTGGAGCTAGTGTGCAGATAGCCTTGCTCTGACAGATTCTCTTTCTTCAGTTCTTCATAGGAAACTTCCAATTTCCATTCCTGACCACTTTACATTTTATCTGGTTTCAGCCTGGAAATTAAACACTATACCACCTCCAAAAACCTGTTTAAGATAAAAGAATGTCAAGTAAAAATTTAGATGCTACCTTGGCTCTATGTACAAGATTATTTATCTCTCAAAATTTGTATCATCAAAGAAATTATAGATGCAATAAATTAGAACAGATGTTTGTGTTTATTTTGCAATATTAGGAAATAATATTACTTATGACTATGAAAATTGGGAAACGAATAAGAAAATTTGGAATGTGTTAACATAATCTAGACAAACCTGAGTACCTATGACTAAATAGGTATCATATATTAACTTTTTCATTTAGTTAGAAGAATAAGAGAAAGGTATCTAAAGGGAATCCAGAGAGGCATATAAGTCCTTTTATTCTCTGTCTATTCTTAGTAATTGTATTGCCTGTGTTTATTTTTGATCTATTTTCTATTCATATGAAATAAAATAGTGAAAATTATTACTGAAATTAGACTCTTGTGTTAGAGATCTTCCTCAGAGCCCACTTAATGTCCCTGTTCCTCAAGCTATAGATGAAAGGGTTTAGCATGGGGGTAACCATGGTGTACATCACTGCGGCCACTGCACTCTTCCTAGGGGAATGTGAGGCAGCTGAACTGAAGTATGCACCAAAGGCTGTCCCATAAAATAAACAAACAACTGACAAGTGAGTTCCACAGGTAGAGAAGGCTTTGATTTTTCCATCTTTTGATGAAATTCTCAGAATGGAAGAAACAATTCTTTTGTAAGAATAAAGGATTCCTGAGACTGGAACACCACCAAAAATGATACCAAAAATGTAAATGAATATTTTATTGTTAGAAGTGTTTGAACAAGCAAGACTAAGAAGCTGAGCAGGATCACAAAAGAAATGAGGGATTTTCACAACTCTGCAGAAAGTGAGTTGTGATACAATTAAGAAGTGCAACTGAGAGTCCAGAAGACTGATGGAGAGTGATGACAGGGACAAGAAGACACAGAGGCGGGGGTGCATGATGGCTGCATAGTGTAGAGGGTAACAGATCGCCACCAAGCGGTCATAGGCCATCACAGTTAGAAGTAGACTGTCCAAACACCCAAAAAAGAAGAAAGAGGACAGTTGCATTAGGCATCCTGCATAGGTGATAGATTTGCTGTGCGTCTGAATGTTCATCAACATTTTTGGGATTGTAGTACTGCTAAAGCCAATGTCTGCCAAGGACAGATTGCAGAGGAAGAAGTACATGGGAGTGTGGAGGTGGGAGTAAGAGCTGACAGCCAGGATGATGAGCAGATTCCCAAGCACTGTGACCAGGTATATGGACAGGAACAGTCCAAATAGGATAGGCTTTATTTCAGAATCCTCTGAAAGACCAAGAAGGAGGAATTCCCAGGCATATGTTAAATTCTCTCCTTTCACTGAGAAGGAACACCTAGTATAAAATAACATCATTTAAACAAACAAAACAATGTAGTGTCATTCTTTTATATTCTTAAACTACCAGTATTTAAGAATTTTCTCTTGAAGACAAACGCATTCCAGTGACTTTGGTAATATTTCCCAGCTGTGAAGTCTTCTTCACAGGTGTTTTCTTGGACACCAGAACATTTAAGAATAGAGGAATTCAATAAATGAATATCTGAGTAACTTAAATATCAGATTTCATTTTTTCTCTTCAGTGCTGTGACTTTAAACCAATACCTTTATCATAATAGACAAACATTCTGCAGTGAACTTAAATCTCCAAATTATTCCATACCTTTTGCGGGAGAAATTACATGTAAAACAAATAGTGGTCCTAAGAATTAGTTAAATATTTGTTATTTTTCCTAAGGACAGTTTAAAACATTTTATTAAACAGAAGCATACTAGAGAAAAAATCGTATTGCCTTTATAAAAATTTCCTGTTTTACATATTAATTATTCACAAGTTTGTACTCTTTATTTGCAGGTATTTATAATGCCATACCACTATGTATCTACTCACAACTATTATTTAATAGTTGTTTCCTGTAATACAACTTAAAGTACAAATCTTTACCCTAAATGAACTTTGTGTTTTTAATAAATAGTTTTTTCGTAATGCATGAAAATCACATATTGACACTACAGGTCAGGTGGTATTGGTGAGCAATGCAGCACTTAGTAACAATAATTACCTTTTATGAATGTGGGACACCTACTTTTTATTACTACAGTGCAGGTATATTTTCCATTAGTCATTCACCATCTGAAGGAAATTTCTCAGGTTAAATTTTTTTTTTTGAACTCTCAGCAGCTTTCCATGGCTTGACAAAATTTCTTAAATAGTTGTATAGTTTTAAACATTCCTAGCTAATTTTCTCATCAAATTCAACATTATTTATATAGTGGGTAAATTGAAGTAAAGAGAAATTCTGTAACCCCAATTTGTCTTCCTCATCAGAGAATAAAATTTTTCTAAATCAGTGTTTTCTCAAAGATGAATGGAATAGCTCTTAAATTTACTTTCAAGAAAGCAATTAAAATGACTTTACTGTTTCATGATTGTAAAAGAAAAATTCAGAAGCACATGGAATAATATTAAAATTGCTGGACATTTTTTAATCTATTAAAGTATACGTTGCTGAATTTAATATATTTGATTATGTGTTAAATATAACAATTTTAAATACTTTCTCAATGCTAGACTGACATTATAATTCATATTTGCTTTTAAGAATTATTGGTGCTCTTGACAGGTTCTACAAACAATTAAATCGGAGTGTGTAACATATAGTCAGTCATGCAATATACTAATAGACAGTCGGGAGAACTATTGTCCACCAGCATTATTACCAATAACATGTTTGAACTCTTATTTATTAATGATATACTAGTTACTACTAACCCTTTAGTATACTAGCTTGATATACTTTAGTTTTCCCAAAGGCAAACTCTGTGTTCAAATTGCTATATGTATTTCCTGTCAATGTGTTGGTGTTTATTTTGTGTCTGTAAACTATTTACTAGGAAACTATATAAGCACAATTATATTATAGATGTAAATATTCTTGGAAATTTAGCACAATGTTGTGCTTTGGAGCTTTGGGTACCATGTACATTTTACCTGAGCACTTTAAATGATAAATAGTCCTACTTGAAGCTGACTTTTTCATTTTCTTACTATAACACTCCTAGGAATATCTTTATGTATCTGCATATTTTACTCAAGCAATTATTTCTAAGAGAAAAGTCATCCACAGCAATTATTTTAATTATAAATGGGACAGTATTAATTTCTCTTCTTTTGTACATTTTTCTATAATGGGAAAATCGAATTTTCAGAAGATAAGAAAGCACTGTGGGAGGAAAGCAAAACTGTCTGTCAGACTCCTTTCAACCTTGTGAGAACCAGCAACAACTTAATAGGCATCTGAGCTGAGATGGTGTGCTGGATACATTTTACCATTTTATCCAAGTAGGTAATGAAGATATATAGCTCCCACAGTCCTTTCTCTACTCACGGTCTTCCATTTGAACTCAATGGTGTGATGGTAATCTCTGTTGCCATTTGAACAGCGTGTCCAGATCTGACGCCTCCTAGCTGCTTGTTGCTTGATAAGGGCTGAGGCTTCCTTATCAAGGCACTTAGTGACAGATGATGCTCTTGGAGGGAAGCACAGGTGTGGAGACCACTGGGCAGACAGAGGTATTCCAAAAGACTAGAAGTAAAAGCTAATTATTTATAGATTTTTGCTTTGAGGATTCAATTAACAAAGCTCCTAATTAGTCACATTGTCCCATGTTGTCACAATCTCTGAAGATTTCTTATTGTTAAAAGAAAAATAAATATTTTTTACAACTCTCAGAAAGACCTTCATTTTTCTCATGTAAACCTCCTGATAACTGAAAAATTTTTATTTTTCACTATAAAATCTCAGCCTAAAATGTGACTTCTTAGCATCTTTTGTGCTACTGTTGGACATTAATATCTGTTTTCTCTTATACATCATATAATTTATAGAGAGTTATGAATTCTATAGGAAATATTCTATACTATCTCCATTTTCTCAATTAATATTTCAATCAAATAGAAACTTTATACATTTTCAAGGGTTTTAATTGGGAGATATGGTAATGTGCAGTGGAGGTTTATAAGTTTTGATTATATACATGGAAGCCATTTAAAAATTTTCAGTTCTCTTATACTGATTTAAAAAAAAACTGCTATATCTATGGGTATGGGAAGAATTGGGAAAGGGACATATTATCAAACATATTAATTGAAAATTTTTTAAAAATAATTTTTAAGAGTTGAGGGATTGGTTTTGATCCTCATTGCTGGGCATCTGCCTGAGTGCCAGCCCTCTGCTGGAGACCCGCCTATCCACTCCAGATCACACTAAGTCCCTGCCTGCCTCATCTTTGACCCCCATCACCAGGCTTCAGCCAGAGGTGAGTCTGGGACCAGTTCAGGTCAAATCCCCCCACACCCTTCCCCTGGTAACTCCAATGCTTGCTCTCCCCCATATCCTGTCCACTGGAGAAAGCACTCCTAGTACTCTGATCCACAAACTCCTCCAACCAGAACCTTCCCTCCCTGCACCCTGTGTCCTACTGAGCCCACTGTTCCACTGCTATGGTTGAGCACTGGGCCAGAGAGCAGGTCCAACAATTCCTCCACCTCCTGGGAACTTCCTGGATCTGCTCTGAGCACCCTGAGTCCCACCTGCCTGATCTTTGACCCCATTACTAGGCCTTTGCCAGAGACCCACCTATTCAAACTGGAACACCCTGAGTCCCTGCCTGACTGATCTTTGACCCCCCATCACTGGACCTTTGCCAGAGGAGCACCCCGAGTCACCACCTGCCAGATCTTTGACCCCCATCACCAGACCCCTGCCAGAGGAGAGAGCTCCTAGAGAGCTTGGACCACCCAGAGCTACAGACATCAAACACCTGACCCACCTAAGCCAACTGGGAGAGTAGCTGAGAGAGAGAGAGAGAGAGAGAGAGAGAGAGAAAGAGAGAGAGAGAGAGAAAGAGAGAGAGAGAAAGAGAGAGCGAGAGAGAGACTCCACAAAACATTCAGGAAAGGTGGTACACCATGAAAAGGCCAAACCTAAGAATAATAGGCATAGAAGAAGGTGAGGAAGCCCAGCTCAAAGATGCAGAAGATATATTCAACAAAATCATTGAAAGAAAGTTTCCCAATCTGAAGAAGGACATGCCTATGAAAGTACAAGAAAGATACTGAACACCAAATAGACAAAACCAAAGAACAAAGACCACTCAATATATAATAATCAAAACACCCAACATACAGAATAAACAAAGAATACAAAGAGCAGCGAAGGAAAAAGGTCAGGCAGACCTATCAAAATTACACCTGACTTCTTCATGGAAACCTGTAAGGCCAAAAGATACTGGATAGATGTTCTACAAGTACTAAGATTCCACAGATGCCAGCCCAGGCAATTATACTCAGCAAAACTCTCAATCATTATAGACGGTAAAAACAAGATATTTAATGACAAAACCAGATATTCACAATACGTATCTACAAATCCATACCTACAGAAAGTTCTGGAAGAAAAACTCCAAACCAAGGAAGTTAACTACACTCACAAAGACATAGGCAATAGATAATTCCACTTCACCAGAATCCAAAGATAAAGCAGGACAAATATATTCACAATGCCACTGCCAACTACAAATCTAAAACAGAAGAGAATTAACAATCAACGGTTCTTTCCCTCAACATTAATGGTCTTTAATCGCCTATAAAAATACACAGGCTAACAGAATGGATATGAAGACAGAATCCATCCTTCTGCTGCATACAAGAAACACATCTAAGCTTCAAGGACAGACATAACCTCAGGGTAAAGTGTTGGTAAAGAATCTTCCAATCAAATGGACGCAAGAAGCAAGCAGGTGTAGCTATCCTAATATCTAACAAGTTAGACTTCAAATCAAAATCAATCAAAAGAGATGAAGACAGTCTTTTCATTCTCATCACAGGAGAAATCCATCAGCACAAAAATCTCAATTCTGAACATCTATGCCCCAAATACAAAGGCACCAACATTTGTAAAAGAAACACTACTAACACAGGAGACCTGCTTATCCAAGCAGGACCACCCATAATTTCTAACTGCCTGGTCTCTGTCCCCCACCGCCGGTCCTCTACTAGAGTTTCAGGCCCCTCCCAGAGATCTGCCTATCTCTGTGGGACCACTCTAAGTCCCTGCCAGCAGGATCTTTGACCCTCATAACAGGGACTCTGCTAAAGTGGCCTGAGCTGGAGAGTGCCAGGCCCAGGCTAGATCTGCCTATAGGCACAAGGAACTTCCTGAGTCCCAGACTTCAGGATATTTGACACCCACTGCCAGTCTTCTGCAGAAGTCTGATCAATGAACGCCATCACCAGGTCCCTGCCTGTGGAGAGAACTCCTAGAGAGCTTAGACCACCCAGAGCTACAGACATTGAACCTCTGACCCACCTAAGCCCACCAGGGAAGTACCATAGAGAGGGGGACAGACCCCATCAACACCTACTGGAGAAGGTAAGGGAAGATGGCAATACAAGAAAACACATAACAACAGAAACAGAAGCATAACACCACCAGAATCTAGGGAATCTACACCATCTAGACTGGAACGCAACAAAGCAGATGAAGTAGAAGGGAATGACTTAAAATTTTTCATCATAAAAATGATAGAGGCCCTCAAAGAAGATGTGAGAAAATCCCTTAAAGAAATGGAAGAAAAAAAAAACAAACAAAAAAGTGGCAGAAATGAACAAATTTCTTAAGGAAACTAAAGAAAGAACAGAAAGCCAAGAGAAAATAATTAAGTGGGTGAAGGAAAAGGTTCAAGACTTGAAAACTGAAATAGAGAAAATAAACACACCACAAATTGAAGGAATGCTGGAAATAGAAAAACTGGGCAAATGATCATGAGCTACAGACTCAAGCATAACCAACAGAATTCAAGAGATGGAAGAGAGAATCTCAGGCGCAGAAGATAAACTAGAGGAAATAGACTCATCGATGAAAGAAAATCATAAATCCACCAAATACTTAACACAAAACATCCAGGAAATGTGGGACACCATGAAAAGGCCAAACCTAAGAATAATAGGCATAGAGGAAGGTGAGGAAGGCTCAAAGGAGCCGAAAACATATTCAACAAAATCATCAAGGAAAACTTCCCCAATCTGAAGAAGGACATGCCCTTGAAAGTACGAGAAGCATACCGAACTCCAAATAGGCTGGACCAATGAAAAAAAGACTCCCTCAACATATAATAATCAAAACAACTAATATACAGAATAAAGAAAGAATATTAAGAGCAGTGAAGGAAAAAGGACAGGTAACATATAAAGGCAGACCTCTCAAAATTACACCTGACTTCTCCATGGAAACCCTCAAGACCAGAAGGTCCTGTATACATGTTATACAAGTACTAAGAGCTCACAGATGCCAGCCCAGGCTATTATACCCAGCAAAATTCTTAATCACTATAGATGGAGAAAATAAGACATTTAATGACAAAGCCGGATTTTCACAATAAGTATCTACAAATCCAGCCCTACAGAAAGTTTTCGAAGGGCAACTCCAACCCAAGGAATTTAACTATGCCCACGAAGATGTAGGCAACAGATAATCTAACTACACCAGAAACTAAGGGTGAAGCAGGACAAATATATTCACAATACCACTACCAACAACATCTAAAAGAAAGAAGCATCAACAATCAATGTTCCTTACTCACCCTCAACATTAATGGTCTTAACTCACCTATAAAAAGAAACAGGCTAACAGAATGGATATGAAGACAGAATCCATCCTTCTGTTGCATACAAGAAACACATCTAAGATTTAAAGATAGACATTACCTCAGGGTAAAGGGTTGGGAAATAACTTCCAATCAAATGGACCCAAGAAGCAAGTAGGTGTAGCTGTCCTAAAATCTAACACATTAGACTTCAAATCAAAATCAATCAATGAAGATGGTCATTTCGTATTCATCACAGGAGAAATCCATCAACACAAAGTCTCAATTCTGAACATCTATGCATCAAATAGAAAGGTACCCACATTCGTAAAAGATATGCTGCTAAAATTCAAAGCTCATATAAAACTTATAGTGGGAGGCTTCAACACACCACTCACACCACTAGACAGGACCACCAGTCAGAAACTCAACAAAGAAATAAAAGAAATAACAGAAATTATGTCTCAATTGGGTTTAGCAGACATCTATAGAACATTCCATCCAAACACAAAAGAATATACCCTCTTCTTTGTTCCACATGGAACCTTCTCTAAAATTGAGGATATCCTAGGTGGCATAACAAACCTCAACAGATACAAGAGAATTGGAACAGTCCCCTGTATCTTATCAGACCACCATTCTTTACAATTGGAATTCAACAACAACACAAATCGCAGAAAACCTACAAACTCATGGAAACTGAACAATGTACAATTGCACCATAACTGGGTCAAATAAGAAATAAAGAAAGAAATTAAGAACTTTCTAAAATTCAAGGAGAATGAGGACACAACATACCCGAACTTATGGGACACCTTGAAAGCAGTGCTAAGAGGGAAGTTCATTGCACTAAACACCCATATGAAGAAAACAGAGGATAGTCACATTAGAGAATTAACAGCAAACTGAAAGCCTTAGAACAAAAAGAAGCACTCTCACCCTGGAGGAGTAGACACCATTAAACAATCAATTTGACAGCTGAAATCAACAAAATAGAAACCAGGAAAACAATACTAAATATCAATGCAACAAAAAGTTGGTTTTTTAAAAAAATCAACAAGATAGAGAAACCTTTATCTAAACTAACAAAAAAGCAGAGATGGAACATGCAAATTAACAAAATCAGAAACAAAAAGGGGGACATAACAATGGACACAGAGGAAATCCAGACAATTTTCAGATCATACTTTGAAAACCTCTATTCCACAAAAATGGAAAGTTCAAAGGAAATGGACAAATTTCTGGAGAAATATCACTTACCAATATTAAATCTAGGACAGACAAACTACTTAAATAGACCTATAACCTGAAATGAAATAGAAGACATCATCTAAAGCCTTCCAAACAAACAAACAAACAAACAAAAAGCCCAGAGTCAGATGGCTTAAGTTCAGAATTCCACCAGAAATTCAAGGAAGAACTAATAGCAATACTTCTCAAGTTGTTCCACACAATAGAAACAGAAGGCTCAAGGCCAAACTTTCTATGAGGCCACGATCACCTTGGTAACCAAGCCTCACATGGATACAACTAAGAAAGAAAATATACCTGACAATATACCTGATGAACATCGATGCAAATACTCAATAAAATAATAGCAAACCAAATCCAAGAATACATCAGAGAAATCATCCAGCATGACCAAGTAGGCTTCATCCCTAGATTGCAGGGATGGTTTAACATATGAAAATCTATCAACGTGATCAACAATATAAACAAATTGAAAAAGAAAAACCATATGATCATCTCCTTAGATGCTGAAAAATACCTTTGACAAAATTCAAACACTTTCATGATTAAGGTCCTGGAAAGATCAGGGATAACAGGAACATACCTAAACAAAATAAGAGCAAAATACAGCAAACCAACAACCAACATCAAACTGAATGGAGAGAGGCTTAAAGCAATCCCTCTAAAATCAGGAACAAGACAAAGCTGCCCTCTCTCTCCATATCTCTTCAATATTGTACTTGAAGTTCTAGCTAAAGCTATAAGACAACAAAAGGAGATCAAGGGAAAGGAAGAAGTCAAACAGTCTCTATTTGCAGATGATATGATAATTTACATAAGTGACCATATAAACTCTATCAGGGAACTCCTACAGCTGATAAACACCTTCAGAAAACTGGCAGGATACAAGAAAAACTCAAAAAAATCAGTTGCCCTACTTTATTCAGATGACAAAGAGGCTGAGAAAGAAATCAGAGAAACATCACCCTTCACAATAGCCACAAACAACATAAAGTATCTTGGTGTAATGTTTACCAAACAAGTGAAAAACCTATATAATAAGAACTTTGTGGCTCTAAAGAAAGAAACTAAAGGAGATATGAGAAAATGGAAAGATTTCACATGCTCTTGGATAGGTAGGGTAAATATTGTAAAAATGGCAATCTTGCCAAAAGCAATCTACAGATTCAATGCAATCACCATTAAAATCCCAGAACAATCTTCACTGACCTTGAAAGGATAATAATCAACTTTATATGGAAAAACAAAAGACCCAGGATAGCCACAACAACTTCAGGAGACATCACCATCCCTGACTTTAAGCCCTACTATGGAGCTATAGTGCTAAAACAGCCTGATATTGGCACAAACATAGACACGTAGACCAATGAAATTAAATTGAAAATCCTGATATATACCCAAACACCTATGAACACCTTATTTTTGACAAAACAGCTGAAAGAATACAATGGGGCAAGGAAAGAATCTTCAACAAATGGTGCTGGCACCATTGGATGATGGTGTGTAGAAGACTGCAGATAGATCCATGTCTGTCACCATGCACAAAACTCAAGTCCAAATGGATCAAAGACCTCAACATCAATCCAGCCACACTGAACCTCTTAGAAGAGAAAGTAGGAGGTACCCATGAACAAATTGGTATAGGAGACTTCTTCCTGAACATAAATCCAAGAGCACAGGCACTGACATCAACAACTAATAAATGGGACCTCTTCAAACTTAGAAGTTTCTGTTAGGCAAGGACACAGTGGACAAGACCAAACAGCAGCCCACACTGGGAAAAGATTTTCACCAATTCTACATCTGACAAAGGGATGATCTCCAAAATATAGAAAGAACTCATGAGACTAGTCAACAAAACACCAAATAACCCAATTAAATATGTGGTACATAACGGAAGAAAGAATTCTCAGTAGAGGAAATCAAAAAGGTTGAAAGACACTTAAGAAAGTGCTCAACATCCTTAGCTATCAGGAAAATGCAAATCAAAACAACTTTGAGATACCATCTTAGTCCTGCCAGAAACACCAGTGACACTTATGCTGGAGAAGATGTGGAGAAAGGGAACACTCCTGCAGAAAAAAATAATGGATTCTTGAAATTCGTAGGCAAGTGGATGGCACTTGAAGAAACCATCCTGAATGAGGTATCCCAGTTACAAAAGAGGAACATGGTATGCACTTGTTCATATATGGGTTTTAGACCTAGAGCAAAGGATCACCAGCTAATAATTCACACCACCAGAGGAACTAGGACACAAGGTGTATTCTAAGAGATTCATATAAGTGTCCTCACAAAAGTGGGAAGGTACAAGTCCCACAGAGTAGATGCGATGTGGGTGGGGGCAGTGAATGGAGAGAGAACTAGGAGAAAGAAAAAGTGATGAGAGGAATGCACGTGTGACTAGGAAGATTGAGGCAGGGTAGGAATAGTAGACAGGAGAGAGAGAGATAGAGAGAGAGAGAGAGAGAATAAAAGAGGAAGCCATTATTGATTTGAAGAGAAAACTGAACCTAAATAAAGGTCTAAAGACCTACAAGACTGACTCCAACTAACAATTTGAGCAACAGTGAAAAGGCTACCATAAATGCCCTTCTCTGATAGTGAGATCAACAACTAACTTTTCCATCATCATGGAGCCCTCACATCAACATGGATCCCTCATCTAGTATCTGTTGGAAACAGAAACAAACAACCACAACTAGAATTCAGATGCAGAGAGTGAGGACAAGACCAGGTTGCAGAAACACATAGAGAAAGCTGACCTGAAAAAGGAGGAGCTAATGGGCCCCTAGACTGATATCTAGCATGGGACTGACTCAGCTCCCCCTGAATATTGGTCTCAGCTCGAAGGACTGAGCAGTGTAAAGGACCTCAGACAGTGGTACCAGGATGTATTCCTGGTGCAGAAAAGGACCTTGTAGGCACATCCCCCATGGAGGGATACTCCCTTAACCTAGAGAAAGGAGAGAAGTCCTAGTCCCTACTTCAAGTGACTTGACAGAACTACATGATCCCACCTGGATAGTATAGCCCTACATGTGCCAACTGGGGTGGGCATATGGGAGGGAAGGGTGTTCAGGATGTATGTGAGGGGCGAGAGATGGTAAGAGGCAGGAGAGGGGGAGGTAAGGCGGGAGGGAGAGGGAACTTTGGTTGACATGTAAAAAAAATTAATAAAAAACAAAACAAACAAACAAACAAACAAAAAGAATCCCTGGCACTGAAAATAAACTAGGGGAAATAGATTCACTGACTCACCAAAATTTTAAATCCAACAAATCAGTAACACATGACATGAAGAACATCATGAAAAGGCCAAAGTTAAGATTAATAGGAATAGAAGAATGCAAAGAATCCAAGCTGAAAGTTCTGACACCATATTAAACAAAATAATTGAAGAAAACTGCAAATTTAAAGAATGCCATGCCTATGACAGTACAAGAAGCATACTGAACACCAAATAGACTGGTCTTTAACAAAATTTCCATTGCCATATAATAATCAATGCACCCAACATACAGATAAAGAAAGAATATTAAAGGCAGCAAAGCAAAAAGACCAGATTTTTAAAAAAATATGAAAATCTATCAATGCAAAAAAGAAAAAGCATATGATCAACTCACTATATGCTGAAAAAGCCTTTGAAAAAATTCAACAGCCTTTCATGATAAAGGTATTGGAGAGATCAGGGATAACAGGAATATACCTAAACAAAATAAGAGCAATATACAGTAAACCAAGAGCCAACATCAAACTGAATGGAGAGAGCTTAAGGTGATTCCTCTAAATCAGGAAAAGGCAAGGCTGTCTCCTCTCTCCATATCTCTTCAATATTGTACTTGAAGTTCTAGCTAAAGCTATAAGACAAGAAAAAGAGATCAAGGGGATCCAAATTGGAAAGGAAGAAGTCTAACTTTCTCTATATCTCATTTTTAATTGAGTTATTTGTTATCTTTATGCTCAGAATTTTTGTTTTTTATATATTTTATATATTAAACATACAATAGGTGTATATTTGCTAAATATCTTTTTCCATTCTGTGACCTGTTCAACTATGTTCATAGCAGCATTATTTGTAATAGGCAGAACTTGGAAGCAACCGAGATTCCCCACAACAGAAGAATGGATAAAGAAGATGTGGCAGGGGTTGGGCCCCTGATCCTGCTGCTCCTGTGTCCTGTCCCCATCGAGAGCACTCTTGGAGCTCTGATACACCCCCACCCATCCCCAACACCAGCCTGCCCCTCCTATCCTGTGTCCTACCCAGCCCACTGTCCTGCTGCTCTGGTTGAGCACTGGGACAGAGGGTGGAGACAACAGTCCACCCTACTTCAGAGACTTCTTGGAGCAACTCTGAACAAAGGAGACCTGCCTATCCATGCGGGGCCACCTGTAATTTCCACCTGCTAGGTCTCTGACAACACCTCCAGTCCTCTGCTGGAGTCCCGGGCCCCTCCCAGATATCTGCCTATCTCTGCGAGTCCACTCTGAGTTCCTGCCAGCAAGATCCTTGACCCCCAAAGCAGGGCCTCTGCTAAAGAAAGAGGCTTCAGCTGGAGAGTGCCAGTTTCCAGTGAGATCAGACTATCCTGCAGAAACTTCCCAAGTTTTAGCTCAGCCTTTGTCCACTTCTGCCAGCCATTGGCTAGAGCCATTGACTAGTGGCATGTTCTACTGGATCCTCAGCCCTGACCCCATTCCCGGGTCCCTGTCTGCGGAGAGACTTCTCATAGAGCTTGGACGACCCAGAGCTACACATATTGAATCTCTGACCCACATAAGCCCACAGGGGAAGTACCACAGAGAGAGGGGGAGACCCCACCAACACCTACTGGAAGAAGCTATGGGAAGACAGCAATATAAGGAAACACCTAACAACAGAAAGACAAGCATGACACCACCAGAATCTAGGGAATCTACACTAACTAGAACAGAACACAACAACAAAGCAGAGGAAGCAGAAGGGAACGACTTAAAAATTACCATCATAAAAATGATAGAGGCCCTCAAAGAAGATGTGAGAAAATCCCTTAAAGAAATGGAGGAAAAAAACAAACAAAAAAGTGGAAGAAATGAACAAATTCCTTAAGGAAAGCAAAGAAAAAAAATTAAGCAGGTGAAGGAAACGGTTCAAGACTTGAAGACTGAAATAGAGAAAATAAGGGTAACACAAACCGAAGGAATGCTGGAAATAGAAAAACTAGGCAAAAAATCGGGAACTACAGACACAAGCATAACCAACAGAATTCAAGAGATGGAAGAGAGAATCTCAGGTGCAGAAGATAAACTAGTAGGTGTTGGTGGGTCTCTCCTTCTCTGTAGGGTCTTCGCCGGTGGGCAGTGGTCCCGCAGAGATATGCAGATCTCTGGGAGGGGGCCAGAACTCCAGCAGAGGACTGGAAGTGGGGTCAGAGACCAAGCAGGTTGAATGGTAACTATCTTGGTGCAGATAATCAATGAAAAATTTGAGGAAGACAAAATGGCTGCAACACACACACACACACACACACGAAAAGAAAAGGTAATTTTAAAAATGATTTCGATATGGGAACATGTGATCCTGAAACAGTCTTTTGTGCTGAGATCTGGATTACTTACTATATGACTGCTAAATTGAGTCTGGAGTTCATTTTCTGTAGAAAATATTTAGGCATGCCAGTGACTTGTCTTGTTCTTTTGGTACTTTCCAATATCATTGTATGAGAAAACATTCCATAACCGTTTTTTTTTTATTCCACATTTCCCTTGAGGGAAACAAAAATTCAGTACCTTGTCCTGTGAGAAGACATGAACAGAAGATATTATTAATTTACATATGTAAGCAAGGGTACAGTGAAAGGAAAATTCCATGGGTAGGAAGAAAAGTTTATTGGAAGTAAAACTGCCACAGCTATCTTTCATGGGATTTAGAGAAGCAACACAGTGAAAAAGCAAGTGGATATTTTATGGCAGAAAGTAGGATGGGAGTTTTTGAGGTGATACAGGCTATTTGGTTGGCTGGAATTAGATTCCCTTAATGGAAGTAATTGACATTTGGGGCCACATTAAAGGAGATCCTGGTGAACAGAAACCCACCTTATGAAATTCCTCAGGAATCCTAAATTTGGGCTTCTATCTACCCAATAACAGGCTTCTGTTTGTCTGGTCAGAGTCTTTCTGTTTAAGACATTGTCTCCAGCAATGGCATTTTGGGGGTTCCAAATAAATATATTAGGCTTATGCATCCCATACTATCAGAGATGTGAGAAGCATAAATCAGAGCAGAAAGTATAATCCAAATGACCTATGTTACTAATAAAAAAAATGCCAAGATATAGATGTCTGTTCACCCACAAGGACCAGCCATTAGTCTCCAGTCCCATAACAAAGGATGTACATACAGTCATTAGGCTGCAATTCCATGGCAAATTCTAGAGTAAATGTCACACTCTGACAACTAGCCATTAATTAGACTCATTTCTCTATCAGGGAACATGCATTTAAAGAACAACTCAAGTGTGCATCATAGAGTGACAACTATCGTTAAGTGTTGGCCTTCCATAAAGCCTTCTATAAGGTTCTCTTTTTAAGCAAAGCATAATTCTGCCAGATGGGCATCATGACCTGATGTAAAGGCTACTAAAAAAAATGAACAACACTAGTTAACTAAAATATTTCTAGAAATGTGCAATATCTTTGCTGTGTACTTTCCCATAGGCCTAAGTAGTTAGAATTTCAGTCTCCTATCTCTGTTTCCATTGTCCAAAGTGTAACCTTAGTCTAGGACCTTAGGGAAATTTAAGATGACAGTGTTTGTGTAAGCCTAAGGTAGATTTTTAAGCACAGTAATTTTTGACTTAAAACATAACTGAGGATGTCAAAAGGCTGAGTTTCATGACTGAGTACCTCAACAGTTGAGTGTTTATTGGTAGACACAATGAGAGACAGCTGCTCTCTCATGGGAAATATAAGAACCTCCAAGGGAAAAAAAGGTAGTGTAGACACTGCAGGGACATAATAGGTTCTTGGGAAAGGAAAAGGTGATTCAGTTTTAGAGACTATTTGAGGATCTGTGGTCTCTATTTCCTGCAATTATTTGCTTCAGGGAAGACAAATTATTTTAGGAGACAGGTTGTCTCTGCAAACATTCTGCTTTGTTGTGGATGACTGATAAGGTTGGGCAAAGTTACTTATGATATCATAGGTATTCTGTTTTACAACTGAGGCACTTTATCAATTCAAGCCCTGGTCTCTGACATTTGATCTTCTAAGTCATATCTTTTCTTGATGATGGTTTTAATGAACTAAACATTGGTGGATATTGAGGATGAACCAATAACTCATGGAACAGCATGAGAGAGAGGGGGGGGAGAGATATGGAGGGTTGAGATTGCCTTACGTTTTATGAGGGTGATATTAAGCATGCACCCAGGGAGTTGCTGTAGCTGATGACATATCCTGTCAGGATCCCTAGCACTGGACCATGTAAATGCCTGACTATTGACAAGTGCATGTGCACAGGGAGTCCTCTTACAGTTGAGGGCACCAAGGATGGGCCAGCATAATGCCTGAGTGCTAGATAGTCCTCCATTTTGTATATTATAAAATGTTGAAAAGATAGAAAAGTCTGGCAGATGAGGCATGAATGTGGGCATTATATTATCAAGACTGCTTTCTGCTTACCTGGGGGGTGTCAGAATCTTTGGGGAACGGATAAAGCTGATGTTCTGGCCAAGTTCTGGGATAGCTGGCTCTTTCACTTCATTGCCCAGGCTCTGTGGGACCAGTCAGTGCTAGGAGAACAAGGGCAGGAGATTTAGTAGAAACAGTCTGGAGTTGGACACTGGGGCTTACAAATTTGAAGCTGTCCCAGATGCAGATTAAGGGGCCACCTGGACCTGACAATATACAGAAGATAAGTGTAGGGAGAAATTATTTTCTTAGCTCCTGATAATCAAGGGAGGGGAGTGAAGAACAGATGGAGAAACATAGGCTTTTCATTGACAGTACTTATTTGGGATGCATCTGACAGTGCATCTGATCTGTCCCAGATGGATCAAAGTCGACTTCCTAGAGCTTACAAAAGGTTTTGAATTTACAAAAAGGTATAAGTTTCAGACACATTAGCATTCCCATTGTTTGTAATCTGTAACAAAGTTCACATTGCAGAAAAGGAAGTATACACATAGTGGCAACACTCTTCCAGATTAATAGTTTATCAGAATTCTGTCAATTAATGTTAAGACTATAAAGTTTTGGAGTCTTAATATAACACTAGTATGTGTGTGTGTGTGTGAGTGTGTGTGTGTGTGTGTGTGTGTGAGAGAGAGAGAGAAACAAAGAGAGAGAGAGACAAAGAGAGAGAGAGAGAGAAACCTGAAACATGTTTCACTCTTTTATATGTTCCAATCCACTTCTTATCACCACTTAAGCTTTTTTATATTCACAAAAACAAACCTTAAAGCACTTTGTTGTTTCCTATCACCACACCATCACTCTGACACATTCTTTCTAGTCTATTTACCAGAAGACACAGGTGGTTGATTAATGAGGGCAATCATTGTAGAGTGGGTACCTATTAAATAAAGGACAAAGTTAATAATAAATAATAGTAAAAAGTTACATTAAAATCTGCTCTATGAGGTTTTTTCCCCCCTGAGTCTTGGAGGGGTGTGGTTCTTGGTTTTCACTACCTGGGAATTTTTGGTAGTCATGGATCTCTAGCTTTGTAGGTAACATTTGGTAGTCATGTGATAACTTTCAATTAGTTACTTGATTAGAGATTTTTGAATGTATTATGGGAGATATAAAGAGAAAAAATTGATGAGGCATGTTGCAGTAAATAGAAGAATGATTTTGTTAATTTGCATATTCTCTCTGTTTTTTGTTAGTTTAAATAAAGGCTGGTCTAACTTGTTGATTTTCTCAAAAAACAAACTCTCTGTTGCATGGATTTTGTTTACCTGGTTTCTATTTTATTGATTTCAGACCTCAAATTGAATATTTCCTGGCATCTACTCCTCTGGTGTGAGTTTGCTTCTTTTTGTTCTAAGGCTTTTAGTTGTGCTGTTAATTCTCTTAATGTGATAATGCTCCATTTTCTTCATATGGGTACTTAGTGCAATGAACACTGCTTTCAAGGTGTCCCATACCTTGTTGTGTCCTCATTCTTGTTGAATTTTAGGAAGTCCTTAATTTCGTTCTTTATTTCTTCTTTGACCCAGTTATGGTGCAATTGCATATTGTTCAATTTACATGAGTTTGTAGGGTTTCTGCAATTTGTGTTGCTATTGAATTCCAATTTTAAAGTATGGTGCTCTAATAAGATGCAGGACACTATTCCAATTTCTTTGTGTCTGTTGAGGTTTGTTATGCCACCTAGTATGTGGTTGATTTTAGAAAAGGTTCCATGTGGAGCAGAGAAGAAGGTATATTCTTTTGTCTTTGGATGGAATGTTCTATAGATGTCTGTTAACCCAATTGAGACATAACTTCTGTTAGTTCTTTTCTTTGTTGAGTTTCTGACTGATGGTCCTGTCTAGTGGTGAGAGTGGAGTGTTGAAGTCTCCCACTATAAGTGTGTGAGGTTTTATGTGAGCTTTGCATTTTAGTAGCATTTCTTTTATGAATGTGGGTGCCTTTGTATTTGGTGCATAGATGTTCAGAATTTGTGGTGATGGATTTTTCCTGTGATGAATATAAAATGACTGTCCTCATATCTTTTGATTAATTTTGGTTTGAAGTCTAACTTGTTAGATATTAGGATAGCCACACCTGCTTGCTTCTTGAGTCCATTTGATTGGAAGATCTTTTCCCAGCCTTTTAACCTGAGGTAATGTCTATCTTTGAAGCTTAGATGTATTTCTTGTATGCAGCAGAAGGATGGATAACTATCACTTAACAAAATTAAATCAAGAACAGGCAAAGAACTTAAATATAACTATAACCCGCAGTGATATAGAAGCAGTCATCAAAAGCCTTCCAACCAAAAAAGTCTGGGGCAAGATGGCTTCAGTGCATAATTCTACCAGAAATTCAAGGAAGATCTAATGCCAACACTCCTCAAATTGTTCCACAACATAGAAACAGAAGATTCATTACCAAACTCTTTTTCAATGCCACTATCACCTTGGTACACAATCCACACAAATACACAACTAAGAAAGAAAACTACAGACCAATATCCCTCATTAAATAGATGGAAAAATACTCAATAAAATACTGGCAAACGGAATCCAAGAATACATCAGAGAAGTCATTCACCATGACAAAGTAGGCTTCAACCCTGGGTTCCAGGGATGGTTTAACATGTGAAAATCTATCAACTTGATCCACCATTTAAACAAACTGAAAAAGAAAAACCACATGATCATCTGCCTAGAAACTGAAAAGGCTTTTGACAAAATTGAACACCCTTTCATGACAAAGGTCCTGGAAAGATCAGGGATAACAGGAACATACCTAAACATAATAAGAGCAATATACAGTAAACCAACAGCCAACATCAAACTGAATGGAGAGAAGCTTAAGACGATTCCTCTAAAATCAGGAACAGGACAAGGCTGTCCTTTCTCTCCATATCTCTTCAATATTGTACTTGAAGTTCTAGCTGAAGCAATAAGACAATAAAAGGAGATCAAGGGGATCCAAATTGAAAAGGAAGAAGTCAAAGTTTCTCTATTTGTAGATGATACATGAGCAACCCAAAAAACTCTACCAGGAACTCCTACACCTTCAGCAAATTAGCAGGATACAAGATAAACTCACAAAAATCAGTAGCCCTACTTTAAACAGATGACAAAGGAGCTGAGAAAGAAATCAGAGAAACATCACCCTTTACAATAGCCACAAACAACATAAAGTATCTTGGGGTAATGCTTACCAAACAAGTCAAAGACCTATATAATATGAACTTTGTGTCTTTAAAGAAAGAAATTAAAGAAGATACCAGAAAATGGAAAGAACTCCCATGCTCTTGGTTAGAATACATATAGTAAAAATGGCAATCTTGCCAAAAGCAATCTACAGATTCAATGCAATCCCCATTAAAATCCCACCACAATTCTTCACTGACCTTGAAAGAATAACAATCAACTTTATGTAGAAAAACAAAAGACCCAGGATAGCCAAAACAACCCTGCACAAAAAAGAACTTCAGGAGGCATCACCATCCCTGACTTTAAGCTCTACTACAGAGCTATAGTTCTGAAAACAGCCTGGTATTGGCACAAAAATAGACAAGTAGACCATTGGAATCAAAGTGAAAATCCTAATATTAACCCACACACCTACAAACACCTGATTTTTGACAAAACAGCTAAAAGTGTACAATTGGGGGGGGGGAAGCATCTTCAACAACTTCACATAAACCCATGTCTATCGCCATGCACAAAATTCAAGTCCAAATGTATCAAAGACCTCAACATCAATCCAGCCACACTGAACCTCTTAGAAGAGAAATTGAGAGATACCCTTGAACAAATTGGTCTAGGAGACTGGTTTCTGAACATAACTCCAGTAGCACAGACACTGAGATCAACAATTAATAAATGGGACCTCCTCAAGCTTAGCAGCTTCTGTAAGGCAAAGGAAACAGTGAACAAGACCAAATGGCAGCCTACAGACTGGGAAAAGATTTTCAACAATCCTACATCTGAAAGAGGGCTGACCTCTAAAATATAGAAAGAACTCAAGAGACTAGTCAACAAAATACCAAATAACCCTGTTAAAAAATGGAGTACAGAACTGAAGAGAGAATTCTCAATAGAGGAAATAAAAAAGGCTGAAAGACACTTAAGGAAGTGATCAACATCCTTAGCTATCAGGGAAATGCAAAGCAAAACAACTTTGAGATACCATCTTACTCCTGCCAGAATGGCTAAAATTAGAAACACCAATGACACTTATGCTGGGGAGAATGTGGAGAATGGGGAATACTCCTCCACTCCTGGTGGGAGTGCAAACTTGTACAGCCCTTTTTGAGATCAGGAAAGTGGGAATCAGTCTACCACAGGACCTGGAAAACCCCTCTTAGGCATATACTCAAATGATCCACATTCATGCAATAAATACACGTGAGCAACTATGTTCATAGCAGCATTATTTTTTTATATCAAGAACCTGGAAGCAACCTAGATGCCCCTCAACTGAAGAATGGATAAAGAAGATGTGGCACATCTACATAATGGAATTATACTCTGTGGGGAAAAAAATCAATGGAATCTTGAAATTTGTACTAGTGGATGGAACTTGAATAAGTCATACTGAATGAGGTAACCCAATCAAAAATGAGGAACATGGTATGTACTCGCTCATATATGGATTTTAGACTTAGCGCAAAGGATCACTAGCCTATAATTCACACTGCCAGATGAACTAGGATAAAGGTGGATTCTAAAGGATTCATATAAGGTCCCTCACAGAAGGGGGAAGGCACAAGTTCTCCAGAGCACATGGTGAGTGGGGGGCAGTGAGTGGAGAGGGAGCTAGGAGAAAGAGAAGGGGAGGAGAGGAAAGCATGTGCAACTAGGAAGATTGAGTCTGGGGAGGAATAGAAGACAGGAAAGAGAGAGAGAAAGAGAGAGAGAGAACATAAAAGAGGGAGCCATTATAGGATTGAAGAGAAAAACTGAACCTAAAGAAATGTCCAGAGACTGACTACAACCATGGAAAGGCAATCATAAATGCCCTTCCCTGATAATGAGATCAATGATGAACTTATCCACCATCATGGAGCCCTCATCATGGAGTACCTGATGGATACAGAAGCAAACAACCACAGCTAAAATCTGAGCTGAACTACAATCCAGCTGACCTGAAGAAGGAGGAGCTAATGGTCCCCCCAGACTTATAGCTGGGAATCCAGCATGGGACTGACTCAGACCCCCTGAACATGGGTTTCAGGTAGAAGGCCTGGGCAGTTTAAGGGACCTCAGACAGCGGAACCAGGGTGTATTCCTGGTGCAGAAGAGGACCTTGCAGGCACATCCCCCATGGAGGGATACTCACTTTACCTAGAGATAGGAGAGAAGTCCTAGTCCCTAGTTCAAATGACTTGACAGATTTAGATGACCCCTCCTGAATGGCATCACCCTTCATGTGGAGTGTGGGGGGATGGGAGGGCAGGGTGGTCAGTTTCATGTGAGGGCATAGAGAGGGAAAGAGGGAGGAAAAGAGGGAAGAAGTTAGGGAGGTAGAGGAAACTGGGATTGATATGCAAAATAAAAATAAAAAATTTAAACAACTTAGAAACTATTAAAAAAGAGTAGGAATTGTTATGCTAGTTTGTATCTATTTGAATATCATATATAAATCTAATATCTTACTTTAAAAAAATAGAAGAATGAAGGTTTTTAATCCAGTAGAGTTGAGCACTGCTGAAGAGTAAAGCCTCATTATTCTGGAATTTGGGACAAGGCAGTTGATCTTAGTGTTCTCTGAAACTTAAAGGAGCAGGGTTCTATTGGGTTTGATATGTATGAAGGGGAATTGTCTTGAGGTAGGAGAGTAAGGGGATTAATGTGGCATAAATGAATCCAATGGGGGGGGGCTCAAGTTTAGTGGAATTACCTTGATTGGGCACTGCCTTTTAGGTGGAAGGGGTGAGGGACATTGTTCTGGAGGAGAGAGAAGGGCTCTCTGATGCTGAGTGGTGATGGACAGATTTTGGTGTACAGTCAGGACAGGTAGTGGTCAGTAAAGTTCATAGGAGAGGAAATGACAGAGTAAGAGAGTGAGCAGGTGATCAGGGAGAGGTAAGGGCTTGGCTGTGATATTAGAGGTTAGAAATGGCTGCCCACACATAAGTTCAAAAGCTTAAATGGTAAGGGGTTGTTTGGGGAGAGCCTGGAACCTGAGAAGAGCCAGAGGCAAGAGCTTCACCTAATTGATGTGAAGTTCCTGTGACATTTTGAAAAGGGTATTTCTCTGAGGGCTGGGGATGGTATGAGATATACTGAAGGCTTTAGATCTATTTTGGGAAATCTAGGAGATCAATCCAGGACCATTGTATGACTGGAGGGAGGTAGGAATTTCAAATTGGGGAATAATCTCCTGGAGGAGGAGGTCAGAGACTGAGCCCCTTTGTTAATGGTTAGAAATGCCTCCATTCAGCTTGAGAATGTGTCCACTAAGACCAGGAGCTACCTAACTCGTCTTATTTTGCGCATGTGGAAAAATCAAGTTGACAATCAGACCCCACCAATAAGCCTTTGTCCTGGTATGTAAGAAAAGGAGGGTTGTTGTATCTGGAGTTGGGGGTCTGATATTTGACAGATTTTACAAGAGGCAGGTCCTTAAGAAATGCAAGTTCTCAGGGGTGGGCTGGAGGTGAGCCTTGACAAAATGAGACAGAGCTTGGTTATTAGGATAAAAGAACTAGTGTAGATAGGGTACATATGTCAAGTGTCAGGGGGGTGAAAGTGGGGGGTATGAGTTGTAGTGCAAGAATTCCCTGTGGTGGGAGTTGACTGCTGGGACCACCAGTGAGCAATTCCTATGGCTGGCAAGAGTTGATTATAGACCCCCCTTTTGTTGTAAGTAGTCCATGCTCCTTCCAGATGGCAGTGAAGGACAGAAGGATATTAAAAGCATATTTGGAGCCTGTGTAAACATTTAGGGATTGTCCCTGTGCTAATTTGAAGACATAGACGAGAGCTATGCCTCATCACTAATCAACTCATCAACAGTTGATTAGTGGTGTGGGTAGAGAGGGCTTTGCCTTGACCATGTTAGTGTCTGACAGCATAGACTGCTTTTCAGATCCCTTCGTGTAAAAAAGGAGCAGTCATCTGTGCACCAGATATAGATGGCCTGAGGCAATGTGCCCTCCTATTTGTGTGAGGGATGAGGCAGTAACTCCTCTACTGTTTCAGTGCAAGAATAAGATAGGAAATAGGCAGTGTTTAGTCAGCAAAGAATATTTAAGATATTGCAGGGTGGGAAAGATTGCAAAGTAAGTGCCACCTGGAGAAAAAGAACCCAGGAAGGAGGTAAAGTTTGTAAGCCTTTATAAGTAAAGAGATAGGACAGGTTGTGAGAGGAGAAGATAGTGGTGGGCGACCCAAAAGTTAGTTTTTCTGATTCATGATTGAGAAACTTAGCAGCTGCTAAAGCAGATATTCAGGGTGCCAATCCCTGGTTGATAAGGTCTAATTTTTTGACAGGTATGCTATGGGTGCAAAGGAAAGTTCCAGTTGATGATCCAGGATCCCAAGGCATATCCCTCCTTTTTGTTACATAGAGGGAGAACAGACATATTAGATCTGGGAGATGTGCTAGAAAGGAGGGCCTGTTGGAGCTTCTGAAAGGACTTAGTAATGGGAATGAGGAGGGGTTCTATGAATGTCCAAAGTCTGCCTCGTATAACAGGGCAGATAAGGAGAGAAAAGGAGGGAATCTAAGAACATAAAAAGCTAGCTATTCCTAGGAACAATAAAAATTCTTCTTTAGTAGAAGGGATATGAGAGACAGGATTAGATGTTTTCTATCCAATGTAATGGCTTTGTGGGTTGGGGTAATGGTTAGTCCCAAGTAGGTGATCTGAGGAGTAGAGTTGAACCTTAGAAGGTGAGACTCTATAGACCCAGCTGGACAGAAAATTTAGAAGACAGGTGTGGGTTTGACTAATTTGTGGAGTGGACTTCAGAGGAAAAGGTCATCTACATACCTGATATGTTTAGATTTGGGGAGATAAAGATAGTATATCAGAAGCCAGAGCCTGGGCAAATATGTGTGGGCTATTCCCAAATACCTGGAATAGGATGGTCCAAGTGAGGTGGGTGTCATGGTTAGCACCCAGGTGAAAGTGACTGGGTGCTGAGAAGGATAAAAAGAATACATCCTTGAGATCCAGGACTGAGAAAAATAGTGGTCTTTGAGGGGATAGTGGAAAAGAGTGTATAGGGGTTAGGTACAACAGGACAGAGTGGGATCACTGCAGAATTAATGAGCTGAAGTTGATGAACCAGGCAGTGTGTCCCATTGGGCTTTTTAACGGAAAGTATTGGGATATTAAAGGGATAAGATTTGAGATGAAGTTTTTTTTCCTGAGGTCAGAGATGATAGAGTTAAGTGCACTGAGGCTCTGGAGTGTGTGTGGGTACTGGACTTGGGTGATATACTGGGTAGGGTCATGTAATTGGATGATGATGGGGGAATGGTGTCTAGCAACAGCAGGATTTTGGGTATTCCAGACTTGGGGTTCTACCCTGGAGGCTGGGAGAGAAAATTATCTGTTGGAACCAGTAGGTTGGAATTTCTAGGAAGAGAAGAGGAGCTGCTTGGGAGTCTGGGGTCAGGCAAATGGGGGAGGGCAAAAGAAATAGAGGCTCCCATTTTGGCTTAAAAATCCCTTTCTAGTAAGGGGATGGAACAAGTTGCCACCACCAGGAAGAAATGAGTAAGAAGAATACCCCTGAAAATTCAACTGAGTCATGGGGTCTGTGAGGTAGACAAGGCTGCCAGCCTAACCCAACATTAGGGAAACAAGGAAGAGAAGAGGGACTTGGGTCCCAAAACTCCATCAGGATAGAGTAAGTGGCCCCAGTGTCCAGGAGGAAGGAGATGGAATCTCCCTGATACAGTAATAACTACCTGGGGCTCCCTGTTGGATATGACAGTGGTTGTGCAAAGGATCACATGTGCCTTCAGTTATCTGTGGCCAGGCCTAAGAGCCTGGGTAAAGGATGGTCTCTATCTAATGCCCCCATGCCACAAGTGGTACAACAGTCAACAGCCTAATATCAAACCTTGGACATGGCCTGGGTGGAATGTGGGGATTAGGGCAGGCCCAGGCTCAGGCTCAGTGACCCTCCTTACCACATTTGAAGATCCCAGTGGTCCTTGGGCTCTAGGAGGCAAGGGAGCCCAGGAAGTTGCCAAAGCCAGTTAAATGGCCTTGGCCAGCATTTTGTATTTCTGTTTACATTATTTCTTATCTCTCCCATGATGCACCTTAAAGGCCAGCACTAAGATTTATTCCTGTGGAGATAGGAGTCATATCTCCAAATATTTAAGCTTTATCCTAATGTCAGGGAAGTTCTGGGGAAAGAAATAGGTCATAAGGAATTGTCTTCCCTCTGCCTTTTTGGGGACAAGATTGGTAAAGGGCCATTTGTGTAAGAGGGCCATTTGTGAGACATTTTAGGAACAGAGATAGGTTTTCCTATTTGTCCTGGATGATTTCTTGGAGTTTTTCATAGTTAACTGGTTTAATGACAGACTTAAGGAGACCCGCCAGAAGGCAGGTTGTAAACTGATGCCTCCTGGGATATTGTAGTCCCATTAGGGATCCCTGATGGGGAACACCTCTGCCCCAGCAGGATGTGCTGTTAGTTTGGTGGATTTCATCTGCATGAGCTTTAGTCTGCTCCTAAACTCACCTGTGTTCCTTAGGAAGTAGGTTATTAGCTAGAGTCATTATACATGCACATACACACGGACACGGACACGCACACGCGCGCGCGCACACATAGACACACACACACACACACACACACACACACACACACACACACACACATGAAACCGAGGTTAATTAGAACTCTTTAATGAAAGAAGGAGAGTTAAATGTGTAAGAACCCAGTATTTCTTCTATTTGAGACAGTTCACTTAACAAAAAGGGGACATGTACCTTAATTAGTCCATCCATCCTGGCAACCTTTCACAAAGGGAAAAATGTGGCTGGGTTGGGTTGGGTTGTGAATCTCTGAGTTTGCAGACAGACTGGTCTACATAGAGAGTTTCAGAATTCAGAAAAGCCATAGCTATTACATTAGAGAACCTTATACCGAAAAACAAAAAGTAAGTAGAGGAAGGAAGGAGGGAAGGAAGAAAGGAAGAAAAGAAGAAAAAGAAAAAAATTAACATCATTAGTCACCAGGAAATAAAAAGCAATATTCTTTTGATATTTTATCATACACCAGTTACAATGTCCCAAGTCAATAAAACAAATGATTGCTCATACTGGTGAGGATGTCAGATCAGTGGAACATGCATCTATTGCTGTTGGGATTGCAAATTGTACAGCCATTATAAATATCAGCTTGATAGTTCCTCAGGAATATGGGAATTGATCTACCCTAAGATCCAGCTATACTCTTCTTGGGCATATATCCATCATACTACAAAGATATTTAATCAATTATGTTCATTACAGTTCTATTCATAATAGCCAGAAATTGGAAAAATTCTAGATGTCCAACAATGGATGGATGAACAAAAATGTGGTACATTCAAGTAATTACTCACAAAATTAAAAGAATGAAATTCACAGGTAAATGGATAGAACTACAAAAAATATCCTGAGTGAGGTAACTCAAACCAAGAACAACAAATATGGTATGTATTCATTTTTATGTGGATGTTACTAGTTAAGTCAAAGATAAGAAAGCTACAAATCAGAGAAGCAAAGAGATTATATAGAGAGTAAGGGACTAGGTGGAAGGGATAGGTTTCCCTAGAAGGAGAAATAGAATAGATTGAATAGATAGCTATGGAGAAATTGGGTTGTGAGCTGGAATGAATGGATCAAATCAGGAGGGATGAAAGAAAGAAATGAGGAAGGTAATGTGACAGGGAAATCTAAAATTAAGGGCCATTTGAGGGGTACTTTGGTACCCTAATAGAGTAGGAGCTTCCTGAAAGGTATACATATATGAAGGCAATATAAATGAAATCACCAAATAATGGAGGAGAAAGAACCCTAACTGTGCATTTTTTTAATCTCCAAATGAAGTTTCCAGTACTGGAAATGGGTAATACCTAGTTAAGTTGTTGGCCAAATGGGCCCCATGGGAACCCATAAGCTATTCAAGCTCTTTTTTTTTAAAATTTTATTTAATTTTATATAACAGTCCAATTAAATGAAAACAAACATTTATACACAATATTTGGGAATTTGGGCGTCGTTCTTTCTAAACTACTTCCTGTTGGTAAGGGGCGCTGTCTTGGGGGATTCGAAGAAGATTCAGATATCCTGGCTGTAGTCTGTAGGGCTGTTTTGTCCAGCTGTTTTGAATGTAGGATCAGCTTGTACTCTGTTTCAGGCGGTCTGGCATGATCAAGCCACATTAGTCTGGAAGGAATCCACATCTTTTCATTTTCTGTGGAAACAAAAATAGAAATCCTTTTCCCCAGTAACTTGTCCTTCAACTTAAATTTTGGAGTCAAAGCATTTTTTTTTAGTTTAATATATTATTTTACATGTCGATCCCAGTTCCCTCTCCCTCCCTCCCTCCCTCCCTCCCTCCCTCCCTCCCCCCAGCTCTCCCTCCCTCCTTCCCTCCCTTTTTACCCTCTCTGCCCTCTCACATGCACTCTAAATACCCTCCCCTCCCATCCCCCCACCCCAATTCCATATGTAGGGGAGTGCCATCCAGTTGGGGTCATGTAGATCTGACAGGTCCTGTGAAGTAGGGACTATGGCTTCTCTCCTGTCTCTAGATTAAGGCAGTTATCCCTCCATGGGGGATATGTTCGCAAAGTGAGTCAAACTAGAACCCAGATGCAGATGGAGAGGACAAGACCATGCGGCAGAAACACATAGAGACAGCTTACCTGAACAAAGAGGAGCTAACGGCCACTAGACTGATAGCTGGGAAGCCAGCATGGGACTGACTCAGGCCCCCCGATTATGGGTCTCAGCCAGAAGGACTGAGCAGTCTAAGAGACCTCAGACAGTGGAGCCAGGATGTATCCCTGGTTCACAAAAGAACTATTCAAGCTCTTGACAAGGCTAGAGGTTGCTCTTAACAAACTGACAGCAAGGGCCTATTGCTGAAGACAACACCTACATAACTAACTAAACATGGATAAATCAAGTTGCTACCTACCTAAAGCCTTGACCCATATGGTCTAATGGCTACAGGTAATAGGATTATACAGTGAGAAATTCAGCTGACAAATTCATGAGGCTTACCCACAGGAATCACACATTTCAATAAAGGACACCCAAACTGAAGGACATTGAGAATATTTGCCTTTTGAATAGTGGCTGTCATTTCTGTAAAACCCTTGTGAAGCCATAGAATTATTACCTTTTCCATAATGGGATTCATCTTCAAAAACCTCCAGCAGTGTATTATCAGTTACTGGGCATAACTCCCTCATGGATGACCTTCCCCCACATCCTGGAACTCTGGTGTGAAAGTATTTACACAGACAAGAAACCTTTGTTTTCAGTTAAATCTACGCTTATTCCATGATATAAACTTAGAAGACCACAATTATCTTATATGGCAGGACCTCTGGCCAGGCAAGAAGCCTTGCAAATAGACCATATTTGGAGCCTCAAGGGACAGGCACTGAGAAGGAGGATACTGCATGTTTGCCTTCATGATAAGCAGGACTTGGTGCCATGATTTATCTAACAACCCATTTAGGAAAGTGCAACCTCAACTGGCCCCTGCTCTACTCTAACAGCTATTAATACTTATCTTCACCTCAGTTTTATTGATACAAGATCTTAGTATAGGAAATTAAATGTCTGTGCCTTTACCCATAGAGGTATAAGAAAAAGCTATGGATCATTTAACCAGCCCAATAGAAAGGAATTCCATCTCACTTGGGCATCAGCGGAATGAGCATCCAGCCACTTAACTCAAGGCTAGAAATATCAACCTCTGAATTTTACACTACATAGCCATAGTTTTTCCCTTTGATTTAGCCACTTTAGATGTGATCTCTAGAGCTGAGATGTTCCCTTTAATCATCTAACATTTGGTGAAAATGCTAATGTGGATCAAATGCCACTCTTTTTCCTTCCACGGTGTATGCTGGTTGCCATAGTTACCATAATGGTATGTTCCCAGTCACCAAGAAAGCAGAAGCAAATGCTTAGAAAACCCAAAGCTGCAAGGTCTCTTCCTACTTTTCTAATTTACTGATTACAAATTTCCAGCTTTACTAGCCATGCTTAGTTTAGCACACATACTTCCACTTTTTCCTCCTCTTAGAATTCTATACTAATTTAAAGCTCCTCCCTTAATTGATCCTCCCAGTATCTACTAGGGAACCTCTCAGCCTTGCCTCCCTTGAAGCATATAGGAAGCTGACAAGTTACTGCTCTGTATGATCACTTATTTGCCTTTATGACCCTGAAAGATGCTTCCCTAAAGCCTTGATACTGCCAGAAAATTGCTAATTGCATCTATGTGGGTAAACAACTGAAAGCCTTGTGAGATTTGGGAGATTACTGGAAGAATAAAGAGACATGATGAAGACATATATGGGATGATTCCTTTCCTTCACCCTCAGATCCCTTTAGCTAGTTCACATGCTTTCTGTACTATTCAAAATGGATCCTGAGAAGTTTAGAGGACTGGTACCCCCCCAAACCTCAACAGCTAATGTTCTTAGTGCTGGAAACTACTCTGAAGGTCATAAAAGAGAATGGTAAACACCAATGCAACTACAAACACTTTGATGTTTGATGATGTCCTGTCTGCAAGGCATGTTAGTGAAGTGGTAACACAAAACTTTTAGAGTAAGCAATCAATATATGACTTGACATAAGGCCCACTCCATGACATGACATGGAATCCATACTTGATGCTGCTTGGGTGACCAAAAAGATAGTTTAGGAACCCAGGAAAATGAAATACTATGTTCTGCTAAACTACTATATTCTTTTAGTAATCAAATGGCACTCTTAGTGCCATTCTGCTATACACATAGGTCAGTGTCTGGCTGAAACAATATTAAAGAACTTTTTCAAATGTTAGATGAGAAAAATATGGACCCACAACCAATATGAAGAGAATGAGAGACTTAGGAACATTTTCTCTAAATAGGATGTTGCAGAAGAGATGGCAGAAAGAGTTAAAAACCTATGTAATGGGTAACACCAATGAAACAAGGCCTTCTAAACACAGTAAGGCATAGGAACTTCCAGAGACTGTGGCAATATATACTGGGCCAGCACAAATTGGGATAACTGGATCTTAGAGATGGAAGGAGCAATCTCCAACTGACAACAACTTGCAAATTGTAAACAAAAACAGTTTCCCTCAAGGGGCAAACTACTCTCTTTTTAATTTTTCTTTTTTATTAATATTAATTTATATTTTTTAATTTTTATTTTACATATTGACCCCAGTTCTCTCTCCCTCCCTTCCTCTCTCCAACCCTCTCATGCCCTCCTGAACACCCTCCCCTCCCATCCCTAACCCACTCCACATGTAGGGTGATGCCCTCCAGGAAGGGTCATCTAAATCTGTCAAGTTATTTGGAGTAGGGACTAGGACATCTCTCCTGTCTCTAGGTTAAAGGAGTATCCCTCCATGGGGGATATACCCCCAAAGTCCTTTTGTGCACCAGGAATACATTATGGTTCCACTGTCTGAGTCACTTAGACTGCTCAGGCCTTCTAGCTGAGACCCATATTCAGGGGATCTGAGTCAGTCCCATGCTGGATTCCCAGCTATTAGTCAGGGAACCAATTAGCTCCTCCTTGTTCAGGTCAGCTGTCATTACCAAACTCTTTTTATGAGGCCAAAGTTACCTTGGTACCCAAGCCACACAAAAAACACAACTAAAAAAAACCCACACCAATATCCCTCATGGACATTGATGCAAAAATACTCCATAAAATACTGGCAAACTGAATCCATGAATACATCAGAGAAATCATCCACCATGATCAAGTAGGCTTCATCCCTGGGTTGCAGGGATGGTTTAACATATGAAAATCTATCAACTTGATGCACCATATAAACAAATTGAAAAAGAAAACCACATGATCATCTCCCTAGATGCTGAAAATTCCTTCACCAAAATTCAACACCCTTTCATGATAATGGTCTTGGAGAGATCAGGGATAACAGGAACACACCTAAACTTAATAAGAGCAATATACAGTAAACCAACAGCCAACATCAAATTGAATGGAGAGAAGATTAAGACGATTCCTCTAAAATCAGGAACAAGACAAGGTTGCCCTCTCTCTCCATATCTCTTCAATATTGTACTTGAAGTTCTAGCTGAAGCAATAAGACAAAAGGAGATCAAGGGGATCCAAATTGGAAAGGAAGAAGTCAAACTGTCTCTATTTGCAGATGATATGATAGTTTACATAAGTGACCCAATAAACTCTACCAGGGAACTCTTACAGCTGATAAACACCTTCAGCAAACTAGCAGGATACAAGATAAACTCAAAAAAATCAGTAGCTCTACCATATACGGAGGGCAAAGGGGCTGAGAAAGAAATCAGAGAAACATCACCCTTTACAATAGCCACAAGCAACCTAATGTATCTTGGTGTAACACTTCCCAAACAAGTGAAAGACCTATATAGCAATAACTTTGTGTCTTTAAGGAAAAAAAATTAAAGAATATACCAGAAAATGGAAAGATCTCCCATGCTCTTGGATAGGTAGGATAAACATAGTAAAAATGTCAATCTAAAGATTCAATGCAATTCCCATTAAAATCTCAGCACAATTCATTACTGAACTTGACAGGATAATAATCAACTTCATATGGAAAATCAAAAGACCCAGGATTGTCCCCCCAAAAAACCCTGTATGGTAAAGGACTTCAGGAGGCATCACCATCCCTGACTTTAAGCTCTACTACAGAGTTATAGTTCTGAAAACAGCCTGGTATTGGCATAAAAATAGACAAGTAGACCAATGGAATCAAATTGAAAATCCTGATATTAACCCACACACCTATGAACACCTGAATTTTGACAAAACAGCTAAAAGTATACAATGGGATGAGGAAAGCATCTTCAACAAATGGTGCTGGCACAAATGGATGATGGTGTGTAGAAAACTGCAGATGGACCCATGTCTATCGCCGTGTACATTTTTCAGTTTCCATGAGTTTGTAGGGTTTCTGTGATTTGTGTTGTTATTGAATTCCAATTTAAAGCATGGTGGTCTGATAAGATACAGGACACTATTGCAATTCTTTTGTATGTGTTGAGGTTTGTTATGCCAGCTAGTATGTGGTTGATTTTAGAGAAGGTTCCATGTGGAACAGAGAAGAAGGTATATTCTTTTGTGTTTGGATGGAATGTTCTATAGATGTCTGTTAACCCCAGTTGAGACATAACTTCTGTTAGTTCTTTTGTTTCGTTGTTAAGTTTCTGATTGGTGGTCCTGTCTAGAGGTGAGAGTGGTGTGTTGAAGTCTCCCACTATAAGTGTGTGAGGTTTTATGTGAGGGTTGAGGTTTAGTAGCATTTCTTTTATGAATGTGGGTGCCTTTGTATTTGGGGCATAGATGTTCAGAACTGAGACTTTGTGTTGATGGATTTCTCCTGTGATGAATACAAAATGACCATCCTTATCTCTTTTGATTGATTTTGGTTTGAAGTCTAACTTGTTAGATATTAGGATAGCCACACTACTTGCTTCTTGGGTCCATTTGACTGGAAGATCTTTTCCCAGCCCTTTACCAGTCTCTTTTTGAAGCTTAGATGTATTTCTTATATGTAGCAGAAGGACGGATTCTGTCTTTGTATCCATTCTGTTAGCCTTTGTCTTTTTATAGGTGAGTTAAGACCATTAATGTTGATGATTGTTTGTTTTAGATTTGTTTTTGGCAGCGTTATTGTGAACATATTTGTCCTGCTTTACCCTTGGTTTCTGGTGAAGTGGGATTATCTGTTGCCTATGTCTTTGTGGGCATAGTTAACTTCCTTGGGTTGGAGTTTTCCTTCCAAAACTTTCTGTAATGTTGGATTTGTAGATATGTATTGTGAAAATCTGGCTTTGTCATTAAATGTCTTGTTTTCTGCATCTATAGTGATTGAGAGTTTTCTGGGTAGGGTAGCCTGGGCTGGCATCCTTGGTCTCTTAGTACTTGCAGAACATCTATCTAGGACCTTCTGCTTTGAGAGTTTCCACAGAGAAGTCAGGTGTAATTTTGATAGGTCTGCCTTTATATATTACCTGTCCTTTTTCCTTCGCTGCTCTTAATATTCTTTCTTTATTCTGTATGTTAGGTGTATTGATTATTATATGTTGAGGGGTCTTTTGTCTTTGGTCCAGTCTATTTGGTGTTTGGTATGCTTCTTGTATTTTCATGGGCATGTCCTTCTTCAGATTGGGAATGTTTTCCTCAATGATTTTGTTGAATATGTTTTTGGCACCTTTGAGCTGGGCTTCCTTACCTTCCTCTATGCCTATTATTCTTAGGTTTGGCCTTTTCACAGTGTCCCACATTTCCTGGATGTTTTGTGTTAAGATTTGGTGGATTTACAATTTTCTTTGGTCGATGAACCTATTTCCTCTAGTTTATTTTCCGTGCCTGAGATTCTCTCTTCCATCTTTTGAATTCTGTTTGTTATGCTTGCGTCTATAGTTCCCGATCGTTTGCCCAGTTTTTCTATTTCCAGCATTCCTTTGGTTTGTGTTTTCTTTATTGTCTCTATTTCTGTTTTCAAGCATTTCCTTCACCTGTTTAATTGCTTTTCTTGACTTTCTGTATTTTCTTTATAAAATTTGTTCATTTCTTCAACTTTTTTGTTTGTTTCTCTAATTTCTTTAAGGGATTTTCTCACACATTCTTTGAGGGCCTCTATTATTTTTATGATGATAATTTTTAAGTTGTTCCCTTATGCTTCATCTGCTTTGTTGTGTTCTGATCTAGTTGGTGTAGATTCCCTAGATTCTGGTGGTGTTATGCTTTTTTTTCTGTTGTTAGATGTTTTCTTGTATTGCCGTCTTCCCATAGCTTCTAGCAGGTGTTGGTGGGGTCTCTTCCTCTCTCTATGGTACTTCCCCGGTGAGCTTAGGTGGGTCAGAGGTTCAATGTCTGGAGCTCTGGGTGGTCCAAGCTGTCTAGGAGGTCTCTCCATTGGCAGGGGCCTGGGGAAGGGAATCAGTGATCAGGCTCCAGCAGAAGACTGGTGATGGGAGTCAAAGATCTGGAAGGCTGGGACTCAGGATGTTCCTTAAGCTCATAGGCAGATCTAGCCTGTGCCTGACACTTTCCAGCTGAGGCCTCTTTGGCAGAGGCCCTGTGATGGGGGGTCAAGGATCCAGCCTGCAGGAACTCAGAGATGCCCCATGGAGATAGGTGGATCTCTGGGATGGGCCTGGAACTCCAGTGGAGGACCAGCGGTGGGGGTCAGAGACCAGGCAGGTGGGGATTACAGGTGGTCCTGCTTGGATAGGCAGGTGTAGTGTGCTGAGAGCAGCTCCAGGAAGTTCCAGGAAGGTGGCTTGATTGTTAGCTGCACCCTCTGTATCAGTGTTCAACCAGAGCGGTGGGATAGCTGGCAGGGTAGGGCACAGGGTAGGGGGAGGGAAGGCTCTCAGTTGGGGGTTGGGGTGTATCAGAGCTCCAAGAGTGCTCCTGATTGGGACAGGACATGGGGCAGCGAGATCTGGGGCCAATCCAGGGAGTTCCCGGGCAAGGGTGTAGGGGAGAGTCTACCTGAATTGGTCCCATACTCACCTCTAGCCAAGGCCTGGCAATGGGGGACAAAGGTTGGGCTGAGACTCAGGATTTTTCTGTACCAATAGCATATCTAGCTGGGACCTTGACCTGGGGGTCAAGGATCCAGCCCACAGGAACTCTGCCTGTTTCTTTGCTAAAGAAATACAGAAAGGGATGGATCTCTATGGTTAGGGATCTCTAGGTTAGAAACTAGGAGGATTTAAGGCAGGGGAAACTGTAACTAAAATGGTGTGTATGAAAAGTCTATAGCATGATAAATAAAATAAAAGACCCAGAGGCAAATATTGGTTTTCAAGCTTCAAGCTGAAGATAAGAAAAGCAAAGATGGCCATCAATTCTTACCTCTACCTATGCTCAGATCAAAGGGCAGATCCTCAGACTGATCCCAACTTCACTGCTCCTCAGATTCATTCCAACTGCTATGCTTTCCTCAACAGGGCTAAAGACTAACTCTCAGACTGAATGCCAGCTCTGAGATCCAGATCCTGTCTTATATACCTCCTTAATGCTGGGATTAGAAGTATGTGATCCCTGGTGCTGAGATCACCTGTGTGTGAGTTGTTTATTTTAGGACTGGGTCAATTTTGTGTAGTTAGTGGGGCCTTGAACCAACATAGATCTATCTATCTCTAAATCCTGAGTACTGGTATTAAAGAAAGGTGTGTATCACCTGTACCTACATTCTATAGCTAACTAGTATTGCAGATAAGTAAGGATCAGGATAAACAAATAGGCCAAATAGATGCTTTTTCAGGGAGAAATAGCTTACAACCTTGACAGTGAACACCAGCAAGTTCCACCAGATGCTCTCTTGTCCGAGTCCCACCAGCAAGAGAAGGTTCCCCGGCTCTTCCTCAGACCTCCTCCCATAGGTCACTTCTGCCCATGGCTCCACCCCCCAATGGGCGTGGTCCATGCCACAGAAGGAGATAAACTAAATATCTCACTACAATTCCCCTTTTAGTCTAAAGAAAAGATTTTTAGGCTTGATACAAAACTATATACAAAACAGTGTGCTCTAAGAAAAGGAAAATCGAGAACAAAATGACCTACATATCTAGTCCTAGGGTTAAGGCATAACAGAGTTTACAATAGAGTTGTCCTAAGCTGGACCTAAGACTAGTACTCCTGCAAGCACATAGGACTGCATGTCCAAATCAGTGGTCAGGTTGGGGCAGTTCTTTGCCCAATGGGCCATTAGTTGAGGCGAGAATGAACTCCAGCAGGAGCAACAACAGTGTCCAACATATTTTCAGGAAAGTGCATGGTGCTGTCAGGAGCAACAGTGTCTCATGTCAATGGAGTACTAATATTAAAACATTTAAATGCCATGTTTATGAAGTGATTGAAGATTAAGCATCTATATCTGACTAATCTCATAGGTACAGGAAACATGAGTGAAGATAATCTGTAATACTCAGGAACTTAGCTAAAAAACTGATTGAAACTTCCCTGAGTAAAGCAGGAACAAATACCTAAACAATATAACTATGTACATATACATACATATAAATCCTTAAAATGAGGTAGAGTAGAAATGTCAAGACAAGAGGTAACATGATAAATATCCCAAATTGTATCAATATACAAAATGTCTTGAATACAAGAAAAGTATACATACATAGAATATGACAAGAATAAATGTGCATAAAGTGACTGTTTGAAGATAGGTTTTTCTCTGTTTTCCTGTAAGAACAACAGAACACTTTCCTTACCTTTGAGAGGTCTCCACACATCTCATGGGACCCAATTTGTTGGATGACTTGTCATTTCTCTTCATTAAGATGTTTCTCTTGTTCAACTCGGATCTTGATTAACTTAGATGGTATCCATAGTTTTTCTTCTCCTGTAGATACAAATGCGAAACCCCTACCCCAATGTAACACATATCCTGGTCTCCATTCTGAGGTCAATACATCCTTGGCTGATTTAGTTCAGAAGTTTTTTCTATTGTCCAGTGTCTTTCTGCAGCTGTTTTTCCTTTTTCATCAGCATTAAGCAAGTTTAATGTTAGTAAAGCATTATGTAATCTGTGTTTGGGTGCCTTGGATCCTCCTGCCTGTTTATGGAGCATTTCTTTTAAAGTACAATTGGATCTCTAAACCACTGCTTGTCCTGTAGGATTGTGTGGTATACCAGTTATGTGCTTTATGGTATAATACTCAAAAACTGTTTCAATTTGCTGGAGACATATGCTGGAGCATTTTCAGTTTTTATTTGTGCAGGTATGCCCATAATGACCATTACCTCTAATAGGCATATGATAACAGAATCAGCCTTTTGTGAGTTCAGAGCAGTGGCCCATTGAAACCATGAAAATATATCTATAGTATGATGTACATATTTTAATTTTCCAAATTCTGCAAAATGAAACACATCCATTTGCCATATTTCATTCCTGTTTATATCTTTAGGGTTACTGCTTGGTGGTAAAGGAGTTTGGTTATAAAACAAGCACGTAGGACATTTCCTTACTATTTCCTTGGCTTGTTGCCAAGTGATAGAAAAATCCTTTTTTAAACCTTTGCTGTTCACGTGGTGTTTCTTATGAAACTCTGAGGCTTCTAGCACAATTCCTATCAATAAATGATCAATTTCATCATTGCCTTGTGCTAGAGGACCTAGCAGACCCATATGGGATCTGATGTGTGTTATATATATATATAGGATGAGTCCTCTTTCTGATAGTATCTTATAAGTGTATAAACAATGAAGTTAATTCTGTATTGTCAGGAATAAATTCTGCAGTCTCTGTGTAAAATGACTCTCTTTGCATATTGAGAGTCACTAACTATATTGAGGGGTTCTGTAAAATCCATGAGAATGGCATACAATTATGCCTTTGTACAGAATTGTAAGGGCTTTGAACCACTTTGATAATTTTTGCTGATTTATATCCTGCCTTACCTGATTTGTTTGCATCAGTGTAGAATGTAGGAACTCTAGAAATAGGTGTTTTTCTTACAATGCGTGGAAGTATGCAAATCGTTTTCTTTATGAATTTGATTCTTTCACTTTTGGAATAAGTGTTGCTAATCATTCCCAAAAAATTACTGCATGCTCTCTGCCAATATTCATTATCTTTCCATTAGGAGGAAATTTACTCATTAATTAAATGTACTATAATTTCTGATGGGTCCCTTCCTGTTAGCTGACAAAGTCTTAGTTTACCTTTTATAATCAAATCAGAGATCTTTTCTATATGTTTTTAGTTTTTTAGTCTGTTCATGTGGTAGGAATATCTATTCTAATATGATATCTTTTCTCTGCATCAAAATCCCTGAAGGATATTCTCTAGATTGTAATATAACCAGAATATAGTCTTCTAGTGCTTCTAGTATCCTCTTTTCTACACAGTCTAATTCCTTTTCAGCTTTAGCTGATAGTATTCGTGGACTATGCAAATCCTTGTCTCCTTTTAGGGCCATTTTCAAGTTTTTCAAATCATGCCCTTCTACTCCAATAATGGTTTGCAGTTGAGAAGTTTCTCCTAGTAATTTTTGAAGATCATTAAGAGTCTGGTAGCGATCTCTCCTGATCTGCACTTTTTGTGGTTTAATTTTCTGTATGCCTATTTTATATCCCAAGTAGTTGATAGACTATCCTTTTTGTATTTTTTCAGGTGGAATTTGTAATCCCCAGCGAGGTAAAACTTTCTTTACTTTCTCAAATATTTTTTTCTAATATTTCTCCTTTAGAGTCAGCTAACAATATATCATCCATATAATGATAGATTATGAATTGTGGAAACTGTTTATGAATTATTTCAAGTGGTTTTTATACAAAGTATTGGCACAGGGTGGGGCTATTTAGCATTCCCTGTGGCAAACCCTTCCATTGATATCTCTTCACCGGTTGGGAATTATTGTAATTAGGTACGTGAAGGCAAATTTCTCTTTATCTTGTTGTTGTAAAGGTATAGTGAAGAAGCAACCCTTTAAATCAATACCTATAATAGGCCATTCTTTGGGTATCAAAGAAGGCAAGGGCATTCCAGGCTGTAGAGAGCCCATTGGCTGGATAACTATACTGATGGCCTGTAAGCATTCTCCATTTACCAGATTTCTTTTTGATAACTCCAAGGGCTAGTTGATTCCTCGATATGTCCAGCATTTAGCTGTTCCTGAACCAGGCTTTCTAAAGCTTCTAACTTCTCAGAGGTCATAAACCATTGTCCTACCCAGACAGGTTCCTCTGTTAGCCATTTTAAATGTAGGGCTTTTGGTTCCTTTGTTTGTTCAGCACTTGTATTCTGTTTTTGTCCATCCTGGATATTTGGTATCTGTCTTTTATAGTACTTTATAATATTTTTTCCACAATCATGAGGTCGTTTATGGTTCCTATCTAATACTGGAGGAATGTTAATCTGTGTATTCCATTGCTGTAATAGATCATGACCCCATAAATTTATCACTACATCAGCCACATATGGTCTCAACCTTCCTCTCTGTCCTTCTGGTCCTATACATTCAATCCATCTCATGCTCTGTTTAACCTGAGATAGGTTTCCAATCCCTAAGAATTGAACATTTACCTCATGCAGGGGCCATCTTCGAGGCCAAGATTTATTAGTTATGATAGTTACATCAGCCCCTGTGTCAATTATCCCATCAAACAGTCTGTTACTCATCTTAACTATCAATCAAAGCCTTTGAATATTTATAGAGGTTTGCCAAAATATACGTTTTTCAGCTTCTGTCACTAGTTTGTCATCCAGAGCGGTATGAGTTTTTATAATAGGCACAGAATTTTCTAATTGTTCTGTGGGAGATTGTCTTCCACTGTGACTGGGAATGTTCGGACCACCTGTGACATGGTGGCCTTCGAGAGGCCCCCCCAACGAGTTTCCCGATGGTAAAGGGTTTCCTTGCTTGTCTCTGGTTGATCTACACTCATTTGTCCAATGTCTGCCTTTGCCACACCTTCTACATAACCCAGGAGGCTGAGGCCTTCTGTTTGATTCATTCCTGGAAGTGTTATTTCTAGGGAAGCTTTGGCTACAATTTCTTTTTAGATGTCTATCTTACCACAGTTATAATGTCTGACATGTTGATATCTCTTCAAACTTTTGGAGATGGCTTCTCCTACCCAAGCTTCTATGTCACTATAGTTAAGACCTCTGTTATCTTGATGTCTTCTCAGACCTTTAGATATGGCTTCTCCTACCCATGCTTCAGTCTTAGTGTCATTATACTCAATGTTGGCTATATATAGGATCCATTCATCCAAGGGTGCTGATCCCATTTTTAAAGGCCAAAGCACCTGTTTGCATTGAGGATTCACATTCTCATAAGCTAAAGATTCTATGAGTATTTGCCTAGAATCTATGTCTGCTACCTCTAATTGTACTGCTCTAAATAATCTTTCTAGAAATACACTAAAGCATTCTCTAGGTCCTTGCCTTATCTTGGTATAGGATTCTACCCTCTCTCCTAATTCATGAACCTTATCCCAAGCATTTAGAGCTGCTGTACTGCATAGAGACAAGATATGTTCATCATAGGCAGCTTGGGTTTCTGGGTCAGCATAAAGACCCTCACCAAGAATTTTATCTTGGGGAGCTTTATAACCTTTCTTTAAGCCCTGACGTTCAAGAGCTTTAGCTTCCTCTCTCCATAAAGCCCTCCATTCTAATTGAGAGGAGTTTTCAAGGACAACTGATATTAACTGATCCCAATCCTTAGGGTTTACCTTGTTATTCCTTGCCCATGATTCTACTAATTGCTTCACATATGGTGAGTGCATGCCATAAGAGACTACTGCTTCCTTTATACCTTTTAAATCTTTCATATGTATTGGTTCCCACTGATATGTAATGACACTTTTTGCGTGTTTTTTTATTTATTTATTTTTTTAGATTAATACATCTTAAGCTTTTTTTTATGCATATAGAGTATTTTTTTTATTTAATTTTATATAACAAAGTCCAATTAAATGAAAACAAACATTTATACACAATATTTGGGAATTTGGGCGTCGTTCTTTCCAAACTACTTCCTGCTGGTAAGGGGCGCTGTCTTGGGGGATTCGAAGAAGATTCAGATATCCTAGCTGTAGTCTGTAGGGCTGTTTTGTCCAGCTGTTTGTAATGTAGGATCAGCTTGTACTCTGTTTCAGGCGGTCTGGTGTGATCAAACCACATTAGTCTGGAAGGAATCCACATCTTTTCATTTTCTGTGGAAACAAAAATAGAAATACTTTTCCCCAGTAACTTGTTCTTCAACTTAAAATTTGGAGTCAAAGCATTTTTTTTTTTATTATTTTACATGTCGATCCCAGTTCCCTCTCCCTCCCTCCCTCCCCCCAAGCCCTGCCTCCCTCCTTCCCTCCCTTTTGCCCTCTCTACCCTCTCCCATGCACTCTAAACACCCTCCCCTCCCAACCCCCCACCACAATACAATATGTAGGGGAATGCCATCCAGTTGGGGTCATGTAGATCTGACAGGTCCTGTGAAGTAGGGACTAGGGCTTCTCTCCTATCTCTAGAATAAGGCAGTTATCCCTCCATGGGGGATATGTTTGCAAAGTCCTTTTGTGCACCAGGGATATATCCTGGCTCCACTGTCTGAGGTCTCTTAGGCTGCTCAGACCTTCTGGCTGAGACCCATATTCAGGGGGGTCCGAGTCAGACCCCTGTTGGCTTCCCAGCTATCAGTCTAGTGGCCCTTAGCTCCTCCTTGTTCAGGTAAGCTGTCTCTATGTACTTCTACCGCATGGTTTTGTCCTCTCCATCTGCTTCTGGGTTCTAGTTTGACTCAGTGTTTATGTATGGGTGTTTGCTCCTGTTTTCAACAGGCATTAGTTGAGGACTCCATGGAGAAGTTAGTTGTTGATCTCACTCTCCGGGAAGGGCATTTATGATAGCCTTTCCACGGAAGCTGAGATTGTTAGTTGGGAGCAGTCTTGTAGTTCCCTCGACCTTTCTTTGTGTTCAACTTTATCTTCAAACCAATATTGGCTCCCTCTTTTATGTTCTCTCTCTCTGTCTCTGTCTCTCTTTCTCTTTCCTATTTTCCATTCCTAACCAGGCTCAATCCTCCTGGTCGCACATGCCTTCCTCTCCTCCCTCTCATTTTCTCCTACTTCTCTCTCCATTAGCTGTCCTCCCCCACTATACCTGAGGTCTGGGGGACTTGTCCCTTCCCAGTTCTGTGAGGGACTTTATATGAATCTCTTAGAATACAACTTGTATCCTAGTTCCTCTGGTGATGTGAATTATATGCTGGTGATCATTTGATCTAGGTCTAAAATCCATATATGAGTGAGTACATACTGTGTTCCTCTTTTTGTGACTGGGTTACCTCATTCAGGATGGTTTCTTCAAGTGCCATCCACTTGCCTGCGAATTTCAAGATACCATTATTTTTTTCTGCAGAGTAGTATTCCATTGTGTAGATGTGCCACATCTTCATTAACCATTCTTCAATTGAAGGGCATCTAGGTTGCTTCCAGGTTCTTGCTATTACAAATAGTGCTGCTATGAACATAGTGGAACAGATGTCTTTGTTGCATTGATGTGAATCCTTTGGGTATATGCCTAAGAGGGGGATTGCCGGGTCCTGTGGTAAACTAATTCCCATTTTCCTGAGGAACCGCCATACTGATCTCCAAAGTGGCTGTATGAGTTTGCACTCCCACCAGCAGTGGAGGAGTGTTCCACTTTCTCCACATCCTCTCCAACATAAGTCATCACTGGTGTTTCTAATTTTAGCCATTCTGGCAGGGGTAAGATGGTATCTCAAAGTTGTTTTGATTTGCATTTCCCTGATAGCTAAGGATGTGGAGCATTTTCTTAAGTGTCTTTCAGCCTTTTTGATTTCCTCCATTGAGAATTCTTTCTTCAGTTCTGTACCCCATTTTTTAATAGGGTTATTTGGTGTTTTGTTGACTAGTTTCTTGAGTTCTTTGTATATTTTGGAGATCAGCCCTTTGTCGGATAGAGGATTAGTGAAAATCTTTTCCCAGTCAGTGGGCTGCCGTTTGGTCTTGTCAACTGTGTCCTTTGCCTTACAGAAGCTTCTAAGTTTGAAGAGGTCCCATTTATTAATTGTTTCTTTCAGTGTCTGTGCCCCTGGAGTTATGTTCAAGAAGCGGTCTCCTATACCAATTTGTTCAAGGGTACCTCCTACTTTCTCTTCTAAGAGGTTCAATGTGGCTGGATTGATGTTGAGGTCTTTGATCCATTTGGACTTGAGTTTTGTGCATGGCGACAGACATGGGACTATCTGCAGTCTTCTACACACCCTCATCCAATTGTGCCAGCACCATTTGTTGAAGATGCTGTCTTTGCCCCATTGTATAATTTTTAGCTGTTTTGTCGAAAATCAGGTGTTCATAGGTGCGTGGATTAATATCAGGATTTTCAATTCGATTCCATTGGTCTACCTGTCTATTTTTATGCCAATACCAGGCTGTTTTCAGAACTATTGCTCTGTAGTAGAGCTTAAAGTCAGGAATGGTGATGCCTCCTGATGTTCTTTTATTGTATAGGGTTGTTTTGGCTATCCTGGGTCTTTTGTTTTTCCATATAAAGTTGATTATTATCCTTTCAAGGTCGGTGAAGAATTGTGGTGGGATTTTAATGGGGATTGCATTGAATCTGTAGATTGCTTTTGGTAAGATTGCCATTTTTACTATGTTTATCCTACCTATCCAAGAGCATGGGAGGTCTTTCCATTTTCTGGTATCTTCTTTAATTTCTTTCTTTAGAGTCACAAAGTTCTTATTATATAGATCTTTTACTTGTTTGGTAAGCGTTACACCAAGATACTTTATGTTGCTTGTGGCTATTGTAAAGGGTGATGTTTCTCTGATTTCTTTCTCTGCCTCTTTGTCGTCTGAAAAAAATAGGGCTACTGATTTTTTTTGAGTTTATCTTGTATCCTGCTAGTTTTCTGAAGGTGTTTATCAGCTGTAGGAGTTCCCTGGTAGAGTTTATTGGGTCGCTTATGTAAACTATCATATCATCTGCAAATAGAGACAGTTTGACTTCTTCCTTTCCAATTTGGATGCCCTTGATCTCCTTTTGTTGTCTTATAGCATTAGCTAGAACTTCTAGTACGATATTGACGAGATATGGAGAGAGAGGACAGCCTTGTCTTGTTCCTGATTTTAGAGGAATTGGCTTAAGTTTCTCTCCATTCAGTTGGCAGTTGGTTTGCTGTATATTGCTCTTATTATGTTTAGGTATGTTCCTGTTATCCCTGACCTCTCTAATACCTTTATCATGAATGGGTGTTGAATTTTATCGAAGGCTTTTTCTGCATCTAGGGAGATAATCATATGGTTTTTCTTTTTCCGTTTGTTTATATGGTGGATCACGTTGATAGATTTTCATATGTTAAACCATCCCTGAAATCCAGATATGAAGCCTACTTGATCATGGTGGATGATTTCTCTGATGTATTTTTGAATTCGGTTTGCCATTATTTTATTGAGTATTTTTGCATCGATGTTCATCAGGGATATTGGTCTGTAGTTTTCTTTCTTAGTTGTGTCTTTGTGACGTTTGGGTACCAAAGTTATTGTGGCCTCATAAAAAGAGTTTGGCAATAAACCTTCTGTTTCTATCTTGTGGAACAGTTTGAGGAGTAGTGGTATTAGTTCTTCCTTGAATGTCTGGTAGAATTCTGCACTGAATCCATCTGGCCCTGGACTTTTTTTCGTTGGAAGGCTTTCGATGACTGCTTCTATTTCATTGTGGGTTATAGGTCTATTTAAGTTGTTTGTCTGTTCTTGATTTAATTTTGGTAAGTGATAGTTATCCAGAAACTTGTCCATTTCCTTTGAATTTTCAATTTTTGTGGAATACAGATTTTCGAAGTATGACCTGAAAATTGTCTGGATTTCCTCTGTGTCTGTTGTTATGTTCCCCATTTCGTTTCTGATTTTGTTAATTTGCATGTTCTGTCTCTGCTTTTTCGTTAATTTGGATAAAGGTTTATCAATCTTGTTGATTTTCTCAAAAAACCAACTCTTTGTTGCATTGATTTTTTGTATTGTTTTCCTGGTTTCTATTTTGTTGATTTCAGCCCTCAAGTTGATTATTTCCTGGCGTCTGCTCCTGCGGGGTGAATTCGCTTCTCTCTGTTCTAAGGTTTTCAGTTGCGCTGTTAATTCATTTATGTGACTATCCTCTGTTTTCTTCATATGGGCACTTAGTGCAATGAACTTCCCTCGTAGCACTGCTTTCAAGGTGTCCCATAAGTTCGGGTATGTTGTATCCTCATTCTCGTTGAATATTAGAAAGTCTTTAATTTCTTTCTTTATTTCTTCTTTGACCCAGGAGTGGTGCAATTTCACATTGTTAAGTTTCCATGAGTTTGCAGGTTTTCTGCTATTTGTATTGTTGTTGAATTCCAATTTTAAAGCATGGTGGTCCGATAAGATACAGGGGACTATTTCTATTCTCTTGTATCTGTTGAGGTTTGTTATGTCTCCTAGTATGTGGTCGATTTTAGAGAAGGTATATTCTTTTGTCTTTGGATGGAATGTTCTATAGATGTCTGTTAGCCCCAGTTGAGACATAACTTCTGTTAATTCTTTTGTTTCTTTGTTGAGTTTCTGATTTGTGGTCCTGTCTAGTGTTGAGAGTGGTGTATTGAAGTCTCCCACTATAAGTGTGTGAGGTTTTATATGAGCTTTGTGTTTTAGTAGTGTTTCTTTTACGAATGTGGGTGGCTTTGTATTAGGGGCATAGATGTTCAGAATTGAGACTTTGTGTTGATGGATTTCTCCTGAGATGAATATGAAATGACCGTCTTCATCTCTTTTGACTAGTTTTGGTTTGAAGTCTAGCTTGTTAGATATTAGGATAGCTACGCCTGCTTGCTTCTTATTTCCATTTGATTGGAAAATCTTTTCCCAACCCTTTACCCTGAGGTAATGTCTATCTTTGGAGCTAAGATGTGTTTCTTGTATGCAGCAGAAGGATGGATTCTGTCTTCGTATCCATTCTGTTAATCTGTGTCTTTTTATAGGTGAGTTAAGACCATTAATGTTGAGGGTGAGTAAGGACCATTGATTGTTGATTCTTCTTTGTTTTAGGTTTGTTGTTGGCAGTGGTATTGTGAATATATTTGTTCTGCTTCACCCTAGGTTTCTGGTGTAGTTGGATTATCTGTTGCCTACATTTTTGTGGGCGTAGTTACCTTCCTTGGGTTGGAATTTTCCTTCCAATACTTTCTGTAGGGCTGGATTTGTAGATACATATTGGGAAAATCTGGTTTTGTCATTGAATATCTTGTTCTCTCCATCTATATTGACTGAGAGTTTTGCTGGATATAGTAGCCTAGGCTGGCATCCGTGTTCTCTTAATACTTTTAGAACATCTATCCAGGACCTTCTGGCCTTGAGGGTTTCCATGGAGAAGTCAGGTGTAATTTTGATAGGTCTGCCTTTATATGTTACCTGTCCTTTTTCCTTCGCTGCTCTTAATATTCTTTCTTTATTCTGTATGCTAGGTGTTTTGATTATTATATGTCGAGGGGTCTTTTTTCTTTGGTCCAGCCTATTTGGGGTTCGGTATGCTTCTTGTACTTTCATGGGCATGTCCTTCTTCAGATTTGGAAAGTTTTCCTCGATGATTTTGTTGAATATGTTTTCAGCACCTTTGAGCTGGGCTTCCTCACCTTCCTCTATGCCTATTATTCTTAGGTTTGGCCTTTTCATGGTGTCCCACATTTCCTGGATATTGTGTGTTAAGGATTTGTTGGATTTATGGTTTTCTTTGGTCGATGAATCTATTTCTTCTAGTTTATCTTCTGTGCCTGAGATTCTCTCTTCCATCTCTTGAATTCTATTGGTTATGCTTGTGTCCGTGGTTTCCGATTTTTTGCCCAGCTTTTCAATTTCCAGCTTTCCTTCCATTTGTGTTGCCTTTATTTTCTCAATTTCGTTTTTCAAATCTTGAACCATTTCCTTCACCTGGTTAATTGTTTTTTCTTGGCTTTCTGTACTTTCCTTAAGGAATTTGTTCATTTCTTCCACTTTTTTTGTTTGTTTTTTCCTCTATTTCTTTAAGGGATTTTCTCATATCTTCTTTGAGGGCCTCTATCATTTTTATGATGGTGATTTTTAAGTCGTACCCTTCTGCTTCCTCTGCTTTGTTGTGTTCCATTCTAGTTGGTGTAGATTCCCTAGATTCTGGTGGTGTCATGTTTGTCTTTCTGTTGTTAGGTGTTCTCTTGTATTGCCTTCTTCCCATAGTTTCTTCCTGTAGGTGTTGGTGGTATCTCTTCCCTCTCTCTATGGTCCTTCCCAGATGGGCTTATGTGGATCAAAGATTCAATGTCTGTATCTCTGTGTGGTCCAAGCTCTCTAGGAGGCTTCTCTCTGGCCAATAGCCTGCAGAAGAGGATGAGGGCTGGACTGGAACTTGAGAAGGTTTTGCAGGGTAGTGGGATCTCACTGGAAACTGGCGCTCTCCAGCTGAGACCTCGTTCTTTGGCAGGGGCCCGGATTTGTGGGTCAAGGATCTTGCCTGCAGGAACTCCAAGTGGACCCGCAGAGATAGGCGGATCTCTGGGAGGGGCCTGGGACTCCAGCAGAGGACTGGAGGCGGGGTCAGGGAACAAGCCGGTGGAAATTACAGGTGGTCCCACGTGGATAGTCAGGTCTCCTTTGTTCGGAGTTGCTCCGAGAGGTCTCCGAAGTAGGGTGGACTGTTGGCTCCACCCTCTGTCCCAGTGCTCAACCAGAGCGGCAGGACCGTAGGTGGGGTAGGGCACAGGGTGGGGGGGTAGGCTGGAGGTTGGGATGGGGGGGGGGTGTATCAGAGCTCCAAGGGTGCTCTCAAAGGGGACCGGAGACAGGAGCAGCAGGATCAGGGGCCAATCCAGGGAGTTCAGGCGGGGGAGGGGGGGAAAAGAGGTTGAAGGGGACAGGCAGCCCCAATTGGGCCCAGACTCACCTCTGGCCAATAGCAGGCAGAAGAGGACGAGGGCTGGGCTGGAACTTGAGAAGGTTTTGCAGGGTAGTGGGATCTCACTGGAAACTGGCGCTCTCCAGCTGAGACCTCGTTCTTTGGCAGGGGCCCGGATTTGGGGGTCAAGGATCTTGCCTGCAGGAACTCCAAGTGGACCCGCAGAGATAGCTTTTGCGTGTTTTTTTGTTGCTGGTTTTTCATTACTAGGTACAGGGAAAGCTCCCCTGACCCTAAATGGTGTGGAAAATATTAAGTCTTTTTCATGCTCTGTTACCTGTAGTTCTTCTTCTGATGTATCAGACTGAAGGTCTTCTAAAGCCTGAAATCTATTCACCATTGTTTCTTTGAGTGTCTGAACTTCTTGAATCAAATAACTTTCTAGAGACTTCATTGCATCAGTCAGTTTCTTACTTTCTCCAACTACAAATGATTCCATGTTTTTAACCTTCTCATCCTTAGATATTATCTGAATGGCATATAAACCACTTTCCATTCTATCATCTAGTCTTTCTATCTGATGTTCCAGTTTTTTAAACTTATTAGCAGGTTCCTACGACCAGGAACGAGCGTATTAATGCACTGCATTGCTTCTGTTCTGGTATCAGACATGGAACAAATTCTGTTTTCTACTTGGTCATTTTTATGTTCCACATTTTGTATTGTACCTGTCAGCTCTCCAATGCCATCTTCAATATTCTGAAACTTTTTTCTAAGCATTCTATGTTTTGAATTCTATCCCTTTCAATGTTTCAAATCCTTGTTTCTAAGTCTCCTATGGTTTGTACAAGTTCCTTATTGGTTGCTGTAATCTCAAAGCATTTATTTACAAATATCATGTTAATGATGAAACCTATTGCTATTACAAAATAAAAGTACACATTGGTCCAGTCATAATTTTCTTCTGCTAAAATTCCTTCTATATAAGAAGTAAAGTAATTCATAAAGACATGCATTGTAAAATTCTCTGCCATAGGCATGGAACAATGGATCTCAGATATTATATCAGCTTAATTTGCAAAGGATGTTACAATTACCTTAGGTGTAATTCTGCTGTCCTGGAACTTTGATGCTTTTAGTTGTAGATCTCGGCTTGTGGTAGTTACGCCTGGAGGTGTACCACCAAATAGCGTCCAGCCGCAGAGGACCAGTCTGATCCCGGTTCTGCCTGGAAGTGTATTGCCAAATATCGTCCGACAGCAGATGATCCTTCTGATACCAGTCCCTGTAGAATAGCTCTTAACAAACTATGGCAAGTGAAATTTTGTTAGACAAATGAGTAAAAGGAGCCTTGTGTAATTGCTGGGACCGCAGGGCTAACCGCGGGAAATGTACAAGCAGGGCGGGCACCAGGCGGCTCTGAATAAATGCAAAGTGCGGAAATGGGCAAAAACTGAGAAGCAGTGAGTGCCTTCTCAGGCCTGCTGTGGAGGTAAAGGAGTTGTAGGGCAGAGGCAAATGTCCCAAAGCTGTGGTGAGTCTACCTGGTTAGGCAAGGGACCCTGCCCTTTGGAAATGGTGAGGGAGGGGAGTGGCATCTGCCGCCTGGGTGAAATCCAGGTTCCGTGAAAATCCTAATTCTGCTTCTGATACTAGAGGTTTAGGTTAGCACTGTAGATTGTAGATAATCTGTAGATGGTATGGATAAAATGTTCCTAAAGCTAGGTATTTCAGATATGCCACATACAAAGAGAAAATTATTTTTTCAGGAATAAGCCTAATTGAACTTAACTGTGCTACTGGAGAAGGTGGATATTTTATGTGGCTCAGTCTACTTCCACAGTGGAAGCATGGAAGAATAAATAACTTCCCTCACCCCCAAGAAGGAAACTATAGAAACACACAATTAAAACAGTAATTTATTTAATGAGATGTGAGATAAGTAACTCTCCAAGTAATAATTATGTAACTTTTACCCTAGATAATATCCCTTGCCAAGTATCAGTATCACCAAGAGCCTTTTTAAAAATCTGTTCTCCTGGGCATATGATTGAGGGAAAGGAATGATAGTAAAACTCAGGTTTTCAGAATTTCCATGGTGGTATTAGAGCTTTGAAAGGAAGGTTATGACACAGAGGTAAGAATGTTACTGAAGTTTCCACCGGTACCGTTTCCTGTGGATAGTCAGAAGTCCTGAGGTAGATAAAGTGCATTAAAGTTGAGTATCTGGTCAAGATCTTTCCAGCTCCACTACAGCTTTATTTCTATCTGTAGGTGTCATCTTCTTTCACTTTCCTCTAAGATTCATAGCTTCCTTTCTGAATTCCTTTACAAATACATTTGAGTGTGTCCTCCAGTGAGGATACTGTTGGATGCATAGCCCTGTATTCTGCAAGGAATGATGAAAGCTAAACGGTCCTACTTTTGCCGAGTATCAGTGAAAAATCTAGCATAAATTATAGAAGGAGTATGAGGATATTGCTCAGTGATTGAACTCTTATCCTGGATTTCATTTCCAGCACTATAATAGTACACAAAAAAGGTGAAAGCACAGAATTTTTATTTTTCCTGATAATTGAAGACTCCAAGAGAATACAATAGTTAAACACTGAATTATTAATTGCTTAGGATATTTCTAGGATTGTAAGATATTGAGATTTTTTAAAATCAATTTATGAAGTACTTTTCTGTGTGGCTTTTGACTCATTTGTTCACTTATTTTAGTGGTTTCTAGTCTCCATCCCTCTATTACTTGATTTCACCACCTTCTCTTCCATTTAAGCCCTTCCATTTCCTGTATTTCCCCCTGTTCTTTTCATATTACATGCCTTTTATTTACCTCACCACTCCTCTCCTTTAAGAAAACTTTATTTCTCCTCTTATGAGTCTCTTTGTAGTTTTCTGGCCTCTACACAAATGTACCCATACATAAATACACACAAATACAGATACACACACACACACACACACACACACACACACACACAGAGAGAGAGAGAGAGAGAGAGAAAGAGAGAGAGAGAGAGAGAGAGAGAGAGAGAGAGCACTAAGATTCACATATGAGAATATAGAGAACATGCAGTATTTACTTTTTGGGACTTGGTTACTTAACAAAATTTTTCAAATTCCATATATTTTAAGTATGTTTATGGTGAATAAAATTCCATTATGCAAATGTACCATATATTCATTGTCCTTTCATCAGTTGATGAATGCTGAGGTTGTTTTTATTTAGTGGATATAATGAATACAGCAGCAATGAACACTGATGTACAAAGATCTCTATGGTAGAATATAGAGGCCTTTGGATATATGTAAGAATAGTGTAGCTGAGCTGTAGTTCTATATTTAATTATTTGAGAAACTTCTAAATTATATTACATTTGTTTTCTTGTTGACAGCCATTTTGACTGGGGAAGAGATGGAATCTCAAAACAGTCTTAATTTACATCTTGATAAAGCTGATACAATGTTTCTTCATCTTGAACAGTTACTATTCCTAACATAGTTAAGAATCTTATTGCTAAAATGGATCATATGAATCTTGAACAGAGCTACTGAAGGCAAGTCAAAGACTACATGTGTGTCACTCAAATCTCCAGAAAGGGAGGAAGGACCTATATATCTTCTTTTTGAGACAGTGTCTAGTACAGGCTGGCTTCAAATTTGTTATTCTCCCAGCTTGGCCACAGGTGGTGGAAACAGCAGTTTTGGGAAGTAAAGCAAAAACAAACAAAAACACACAAAAACTTAAAAGGAAAAAACCCCATTTGGAATAAAATATAATGCTTCTTGAATGATTTTTGAAATGTATGGTACATTCTCATTGTAACTATGCTTGCTTCTTTCCAGGAAAAGATTGTAAAGTATATGGAGACAGAGAACTTAACAGCCACTTCAAAATTCATCCTTTTGGGACTTTGAAAAGAAAATTATCTACAGCCACTTATATTTGGGCAGTTCCTGTTCATTTACTTAGTATGCATAATATGGAACCTTCTCATCATCCTGGCTATTTTCTCTGACTCCCACTCTGGAATCCAATGTATTTTTTCCCCTGCAACCTATCTTTCACAGAAATTTATTTTATTTCCACCATAGTTCCCAAGATGTTAGTGAACAGTCAAGCTCAGAATAAAGCTGCCTTATCCAGATACAGTTTTTCATGTGTTTTTTTTCTGGACTGGATAGTTTGTTACTGACAGTAATGGCCTATGACTGGTTTGTAGCTATATGTCACCCCTTGCACTACATGATTATCATGAACCTTCACCTTTATGTTCTTCTACTTTTACTGTCTTGGCTGATCTGTTTGACCTATTCATTGTTACAAACATTAATGTTTTTGAGGGTGTCTTTCTGCAAGAAAACTGAAATCCCCCACTATTTCTGTGAACTTGCTCTAATCCTGAAGCCTACTCAGACACCCATGCCAATGATGTCCCGCTCTACTGTGTAACTGATTTGCTAGGTATCACCCCTCTGGTATTCCTTTCTCTTATTCTAAAATCATCAACTACATAGTGGGCATTATAAAGCCTTTTCTACTCGTGGATCTCATCTTTCAGTGGTCTCATTGTTCTATGGCACAGGCCTTGGTCTATCTCACTTCTCAAACATTCTATACCTCTAGAGAAGGTTCAATTACCTCAGTGAGGTATACTGTGGCTGTTCCCATGCTCAACTCCTTCATCTACTGCCTGAGGAATAGAGACCTGAAGCAGGCCCTTAGATGTAGGAGATAGTTCTCAAGGTGATAATAGAAAGACAGATACATAAATCTGGGATGGTGATGATTAGTATATTCCTGCACAAGTTACATTCTTCCATATTCTTAATACACAGACTTAAGGACCCATAATGGAAGGCCTCAACCTCCCTGGGGAGTGGATGGGGTGGGATGGGGGGTTTGTAGGTGGCATGGGAGGATGGGAGGGAGAGGGAACTGGGATTATGTAAAATAAAATTGTTTCTAAATAAAAATAGAAAAAAAGACACAGGAAAGAAATACTACTCATGAAATACAAGAATACAATATTCCAGGACCCTGAAATAATAAAAGTGTATCATGCCTAACCAATAACTACACCTCTTTATGCAAATAATTTCAAGGATATTTACTTGAAAACATGAGGGGGATAAAGTGGAAAACAGCAAGTAAAATGAGAGATAAGACACATTCCTACTCATCATTGACTCAACTCCTCTATGTCATTGTTGTCTCTAGTACAATGCTTGCTGGGAAATGTTTTTCTTTGACTTCATTTGGAAAATAAATATACTAAAAATATCTCAGAATGACTTTTCTTTTTTCCCAACAAAATGTGTTTACTGAGCCTTTCTTTGATTATTATTAGTCATAATAGTGTAGCTCAGTGGCAGAGCTCTTGTTTACTGTGCAAGAGACCCTGGGCTTGATCTCCAGTGCTTCAAATTAAAAAAGTAAATGGTGGTTAATATTGACTTATGCTGAGATACTCATTGTTTTAAGACAAAATTCTGGGGCTGGGATATACTTGAGTGGTACAGCCAGTATAAGCATCTCTGTCTCTCCCTCCCCCACCATACATACACATTTACATACCCTCAAACAATACATTACACACACACACACTCTCTCTCTCTCACACACACACACACACACACATACACCAGCATATTCCAATACATATGAGATTAAAGTACAGAATGCTTACTAATCAGAAGGTGGAGGAATAAAAATGAGGAATTCAAAATTAGCCTGAACTTCACAGTGCTAAATAAAACAGAGGAAATAATTTGCTCAATGTTGTTCTTGCCTAGCCATACATTCTTGATCTTCACATTTTTCTCCTTTTCATAAACATGAAATAAGAGTTGAGTTGCACTTATGAACTTACAACAGTTATGGTTATCCACACAAGACCAAGTCAGTCAACATTACAACATAAGTGGAGGAAGGACTTTTGAGGCCCTATCATAAAGTAAAGAGCTATTGGCAGTTTATGGCAAGTGGTGGTAGGGGCAGTGTTCATCTTTCTTTCATGTTTTGAGAATTAGTAGTTACCCATGCCTAGATGGACCTACACCTATGGACATGTGTGCCACACAAAGTGAAGTGAATGGGTTAGAAAAACAAAAACTGGATATGTGTAGGAGACATGTAGGGGAGGATTTGGTAATGGGAATAAGAAAAGTTGAGGATGGTCTTATAATGAAATAATTTACAAATTATTTTGTAGAATAAAATACTTTTAAAACATAAATTAAAAGTAGCTCCATACAAAGATTCTTTATACCAAATACCTGATACGACAACAGATCTTTTATATGTTATTCATAGGGAAATGCTCTGAAACTTAGACCCTGTGGCAAATTGAATGTAATTGGACCTCATAAAGTTATAGAGAGTTATTAGGAAGTGTAGTTTTGTTGGAGTAGGTGTGGTACTGTTTAAGGAACTGTGTCACTATGGGGATGGGCTAAGATTTCATATGTTCAGGCTATTACCCAGAGATACAGTTCACTTCCTGTTGCCTTCAGATCAAGATATAGCCAGCACCACATCATCTGCCTTCATGCCACCATGCTCATTGCCATAATGAAAATGGACTGAACCTCTGGACTGTAAGCTGACACCTCGATTAAATGTTTACCTTTATGAGATTTGCTGTGTTCATGGTGTTTCTTTGAAACAATAAAAATCCTAAGACAGATCACAAAACTGAAGCCTACCCTGAGTTGGCTTGTGGAATGATGTATCACCCACTTACTGAGACATGGGTATATACTTGGGAAAATTCCAATTTTTATTTATTTATGTATGTATTTATTTATTATTTTACATGTCAATCTCAGTCCCCTCTCCCTTCCTCCCTCTTACCCTCTCTGCCTGCTCACATGCACCATGCCCATTTTCCCCTCCCATCTCCCTACCCCAATTCCACAGGTAGGGCAATGTCATCCAGGTGGGGTCATGTAAATCTGTCAAGTCATTTGAAGTATGGACTAGGACTTCTCTCCTGTATCTAGGTTAAGGCAGTATCCCTCCATGGGGAGGGTGTTTCTGCAAAGTCCTTTTGTGCACCAGGAATACATCCTGGTTACCTTAGACTGCTCAGACCTTCCAGTTGAGACCCATATTCAGGGGGTCCTGAATCAGTCCCATGCTAGATTCCCAGCTATAGTCTGGTGGCTTGTTAGCTCCTCCTTGTTCAGGTCAGCTGTCTCTATGTGTTTCTGTAACCAGGTCTAGTCCTCTCCCTCTGCATCTGGACTCAGAGTTTATATGGGTGTTTGCTTCTGTTTCCAACAGGTACTAGATGAGGGCTTCATGATGGAGGATAAGTTAGTTGTTGATCTCACTATCCTGGAAGGGAATTTATTGTAGCCTTTCCATGGTTGTTCAAATATTTAGGTGGCGGCAATCTTGTAGGTCTCTAGACCTTTCTTTAGGTTCAGTTTTCTCTTCAATTCAATAATAGCTTCCTCTTTTATGTTCATTATCTCTCTCTCTTCCTCTTTTCTTCTTCTTCTACTTCTTCTTCCTCTCTCTCTCTCTCTCTCTCTCTCTCTCTCTCTCTCTCTCTCTCTCTCTCCTGTCTTCTATTCCTACCCGGACTCAATTTTCCTAGTCGCACATGTGTTACTCTCCTCCCCTTCTCTTTCTGCTACTTCTCTCTCCATTCACTGCCCCCCATTTCCCCTGATCTCTGGGGGACTTGTCCATCCCCCCTTCTGTGAGGTACTTTATATGAATCTCTTAGAATACACCTTGTATCCTAGTTCCTCTGGTGGTGTGAATTATAGGCTGGTGATTCTTTGCGCTAGGTCTGAAATCCATATATGAGCAAGTACATACCATGTTACTCTTTTTGTGACTGGGTTACCTCATTCAGGATGGTTTCTTCAAGTGCCATCCACTTGCCTATGAATTTCAAGATTCCATTATTTTGTTCTTCAGAGTAGTATTCCATTCTGTAGATGTGCCTCATCTTCTTTATCCATTCTTTAGTTGAGGGGCATCTAGGTTGCTTACAAGTTCATGCTATTACAAACAATGCTGCTATGAACATGGTTGAGCACATGTCTTTGTTGCATGGAGGTGGATCATTTGGGTATATGCCTAAGAGGGGGATTGCCAGGTCCTGTGGTACTGATTCCCATTTTCCTGAGGAACTGCCATACTGATCTCCAACATGGCTGTATGAGTTTGCACTCCCACCAGCATTGAAGGAGTGTTCCCTTTTCTCCACATCTTCTCCAGCATGAGTTGTCATTAGTGTTTCTAATTTTAGCCATTCTGGCAGGAGTAAGATGGTATCTCATAGTTGTTTTGATTTGCATTTCCCTGATAGCTAAGGAGGTTGAACACTTTCTTAAGTGTCTTTCAGCCTTTTTGATTTCCTTTATTAAGAACTTCTTCAGTTCTGTACCCCATTTTTTAATAGGGTTATTTGGTGTTTTGTTGACTAGTTTCTTGAGTTCTTTGTATATTTTGGAGATCATCCCTAAGTCAGATGTAGGATTGGTGAAAATTGTTTCCCAGCTGTGGGCTGCCATTTGGTCTTGTTCACTGTGTCCTTTGCCTTACAGAAGCTTCTAACTTTGAGGAGGTCCCATTTATTAATTGTTGATCTCAGTGTCTATGCTCCTGGAGTTATGTTCAAGAAGTGATCTCCTAGAACAATTTGGTCAAGGGTCCCTCCTACTTTCTCTTCTAAGAGATTCAGTGTGGCTAGATCGATGTTGAGGTCTTTGATCCATTTGGTGAGTTTTGGGCCTGGCAATAGACATGGGTCTATCTGCAGTCATCTACACACCATCATCCAATTGTGCCAGCACCATTTGTTGAAGATGCTTTCCTCCTCCATTGTATTCTTTTAGCTGTTTTGTTGAAAATCAGGTGTTCATAGGTGTGTCGGTTTGTACCAAGATTTTTGATTTGATTCCATTGGTCTATCTGTCTATTTTTGTGCCAATACAAGGCTGTTTTCAGAACTATAGTTCTGTGGTAGAGCTTAAAGTCAGGGATGGTGATGCCTCCTGAAGTTCTTTTATTGTACAGGATTGCTTTGGCTATGATGGATCTTTTGTTTATCCAGATAAAGTTGATTATTATCCTTTCAAGGTCAGTGAAGATTGTTCTGGGATTTTAATGGAGATTGCATTGAATCTGTAGATTGCTTTTGGCAAGATTGCCATTTTTACTGTGTTTATCCTACCCATCCAAGAGCATGGGAGATCTTTCCATTGTCTGGTATCTTCTTTAATTTCTTTCTTTAGAGCCACAAAGTTCTTATTATATAGGTCCTTCACTTGTTTGGTAAGCATTACAACAAGATACTTTATGTTGTTTGTGGCTACTGTAAAGGGTGATGTTTCTCTGATTTCTTTCTCAGCCTCTTATCGTCTTATTAAAGTAGGGCTACTGATATTTTTGAGTTTATCTTGTATCCTGCTGGTTTGCTGATGGTGTTTATCAGCTATAGGAGTTCCCTGGTAGAGTTTTTTGTGTCGCTTATGTAAACTATCATATCATTTGCAAATAGAGACAGTTTGAATTCTCCCTTTCCAATTTGGATCCCCTTGAACTTCTTTTGTTGTCTTATAGTTTTAGCTAGAACTTCAAATATAATATTGAAGAGATATGGCCTTTTCCTGATTTTAGAGCTTAAGCTTCTTTCCATTCAGTTTGATGTTGGCTGTTGGTTTACTGTATATTGCTCTTACTATGTTTAGATATGTTCCTGTTATCCCTGATCTCTCCAAGACCATTATCATGAAAGGGTGTTGAATTTTGTCAAAGGCTTTTTCAGCATCTAGGTTGATGATCATATGGTTTTCCTTTTTCTGTTTGTTTATATGGTCGATCATGTTGATAGATTTTCATATGTTAAACCCTCCCTGCAACCCACGTATGACGCCTACTTGGTCATGGTGGATGATTTCTCTGATGTATTCTTGGATTCGGTTTGCCAGTATTTTATTAAGTATTTTTGCATCGATGTTCATCAGGGATACTGCTCTGTAGTTTTCTTTCTTAGTTGTGTTTTGTGAGGCTTGAGTACCAAGGTTATCGTGGCCTCATGGTAAGAGTTTGGCAATGAACCAACTGTTTCTGTTGTGTGGAACAATTTGAGGAGTATTGGCATTAGTTCTTCCTTGAATTTCTGGTAGAATTCTGCACTGAAGCCATCTGGCCCTGAGCTTTTTTTGGTGAGAAGGCTTTCGATAACTGCTTCTGTATCATTGCAGGTTATAGTTCTATTTAAGTTGTTTGTCTGTTTTTTATTTAATTTTTGTAAGTGACAGTTATCAAGGAATTTGTCCATTTCCTTTGAATTTATAATTTTTGTGGAATACAGGTTTTCAAAGTATAACCTGAAAATTGTCTGGATTTCCTCTGTGTCCGTTGTTATGTTGTTTCCCCTTTCGTTTCTGATGTTACTTTGCATGTTCTCTCTCTCTCTCTGCTTTTTGGTTAGTTTGGATAAAGGTTTGTCTATCTTGTTGATTTTCTCAAAGAAACAACTCTTTGTTGCATTGATTTTGTTTTTTGTATTGTTTTCCTGGTTTCTATTTTGTTAATTTCAGCCATCAAATTGATTATTTCCTGGCATCTACTTCTCTGGGGTGAGTTTGCTTCTTTTTGTTCTGAAGCTTTCAGTTGTGACTATCTTCTGTTTTCTTCATATGGGACTCAGTGCAATGAACTTCTCACGTAAGACTGCTTTCAAGGGTATGGTTTGTCCTCATTCTCAATGAATTTTAGGCAGTCCTTAATTTCGTTCTTTATTTTTTCTTTGACCCAGATGTTGTACAATTGCACATTGTTCAGTTTCCATGAGTTTGTAGGTTTTCTGCCATTTGTGTTGTTGTTGAATTCCAGTTTTAAAGCATGGTCGTCTGACAAGATACAGGGGACTAGTTCAATTCTCTTGTATCCATTGTGGTTTGTTATGCCACATAGTATGTGGTTAATTTCAGAGAAGGATCCATGTGGAGCAGAGAAGAAGTTATATTCTTTTGTGTTTGAAGGAATGTTCTATAGATGTCTGTTGAGACATTACTTCTGTCAGTTCTTTTGTTTCTTGTTGAGTATCTGATTGGTGGTCCTGTCTCGTGGTGAGAGTGGTGTGTTGAAGTTTTCCTGTATACATGTGTGAGGTTTTATGTGAGGTTTGAATTATATAGCGTTTCTTTCCGAATTTGTGTGTCTTTGTATTTTGGTGCATAGATGTTCAGAATTGAGACTTTGTGTTGATAGAGTTCTCCTGCGATGAACACAAAATGACCATCCTCATCTGTTTTGTTAATTTTGGTTTGACATCTAACTTGTTAGATATTAGGATAGCCACACCTGCTTGCTTCTCAGGTCCATTCAACTGGAAGATCTTTTCCCAAGGTAATGTCTATCTTTGAAGTTTATATGTGTTTCTTGTTTGAAGCAGAATGATGGATTCTGTCTTCGTATCCATTCTGTTAGCCTGTGTCTTTTTATAGGCGAGTTAGTTAAGCCAGTAATGTTGATGGTGAGTAAGGACCATTGATTGTTAATGCTTGTTTGTTTTAGATTTGTTGTTGCCAGTGGTAATGTGAATATATTTGTCCTGCTTTACCCTTGGTTTCTGGTGTAGTGAGATTATCTGTTGCCTATATCTTTGTGGGCATAGTTAACTTCCTTGGGTTGGAGCTTTCCTTCCAAAACTTTCTGTAGTGCTGGATTTGTAGATACGTATTGGGAACATCTGGCTTTGTCATTAAATGTCATGTTTTCTCCATCTATAGTGATTGAGAGTTTTGCTGGATATAGTAACCTGGGCTGACAACCGTGGACTCTTAGTACTTGTAGAATATCTATCCAGGACCTTCTGGCCTTGAGGGGCTCCATGGAGAAGTCAGTAATTTTGATAGGTCTGCCTTTATATGTTACCTGTTCTTTTTCCTTCTCTGCTCTTAATATTCTTTCTTTATTCTGTATGTTAGTTGTTTTGATTATTATATGTCGAAGGGTCTTCTTTCTTTGGTCCAGCCTATTTGGTGTTTGGTATGCTTCTTGTGCTTTCATGGGCATGTCCTTCTTCAGATTGAGGAAGTTTTCCTCGATGATTTTGTTGAATATGTTTTCAGCACCTTTGAGCTGGGCTTCCTTACCTTCCTCCATGCCTAGTATTTTTGTGTTTGGCTGTTTCACAGTGTCCCACATTTCCTGGATGTTTTGTGTTAAGGATTTGTTGATTTATGATTTTCTTTTGTTGTTCAATCTATTTCCTTTTGTTTATCTGCCACGCGTGAGATTCTCTCTTCCACCTCTTGAATTCTGTTGGTTAAGCTTGTGTCTGCAGTTCCCAAATGTTTGTCCAGTTTTTCTATTTCCAGCATTCCTTCGGTTTGTGTTTTCTTTATTGTCTGATGGGAGATGTCATTCTGTATATGTTTCTCATACTGGTTTAATGAATAAAGCACTATTGGCCAATAGGAAAGCAAGAGAGGCGGGACTAGGAGACAAGAAGGAAAGAGGAAGTAGTAAGGAGAGTCAAGATGGAGAGCCTGGAGAGAACAGAACTGCCATTCCTCCACTCTCCGTAAGACCACATGGAAATACATAGAAATGGGTTAATAATCAAGACAGAGCTAGCCAATAAGAAACTAGCACCTGGCCAACAGCATAATATCAAATACAGAGTCTCTCTGTGTTAATTGGGACTGGTGCGGCAGCGGGACAAGACCAGCGGTGGCGGGAGGAAAAAACTGTACTCGTTACAAATGGCGCCCACGTGGCTAATAAGAACTTCCACTTAAAATTTAACAAAAGCTTAAAAAAAGGGTTTTAGAAACAAAAGAACAGAGACAAGCAAGGTTTCTTGGTAGCAGCATTTTTCTTGGTTGAACTCTGCTTTGCAAGAGACAAGCAGATATTCGCGCGGCTCCTTTAAGGGAAGATTCCTGACTCAGCAAAAAGCTGCATGGCTTTAAAAAAGCACTGCTATCAATTTATTGTGTAGGAGAGCTGGCAATGGCATTGACCACATCTCCAAGTTGCCAGCATGCCTGCTGGACGGCAGCATTGACCAGGGCAGTGATCATAGCTTTCATTGTTGGCAGTAAAGGTACCCGCCACCATCTTTGATAACCGCGGCAGAAACAACAAAGACTTTCATTTTAACAATGTTGTTGTTTAACAGATAAAGATTCATGGCCAGAAAAAGATAAAGATTTATAGTAAAGACAGATCATATTAAGAAAAACCTCTAAATGTTTACAGTGTTTTAAAATATATGTAGGCTTGGGAGAAAAAAAATAAAATGGTTTTTAAGAGACAAAGAGGAACTGGGTGTGGTGGCACACACCTTTAATCCCAGCACTTGGGAGACAGAGGCAAACAGATCTCTGTGATTTCAAAGTAAACCTGGTATGCAGAGTGAATTCCAGGACAGATAAGAGATACACAGAGAAACCCTGTCTCAAAAAATAAAAAGTAAAAGAAACAGAGTAATAATACAGCCACATAAAGATGAAAAGCTCAGAGAGAATCTGGATACTGTATGGTATTACATTGTCTTTGCATTGTTTGACTGCTAAGGAAACAATAACTGTTAAAGGAAATACTGGTGGATTAATTCAATTTATATGTTTTAAAAATGCTTTGACTCAAAAATTTAAGTTCAAGGACAAGTTACTGGGGAAAAGGATTTCTATTTTTGTTTCAACAGAAATTAAAAAGCTGTGGATTCCTTCCAGACTAATGTGGTTTGAGCAAGCCAGACCGCCTGAAACAGAGTACCAGGTGATCCTACATTCAAAACAGCTGAACAAAGCAGCCTTGCAGACTACAGCCAAGATTTCTGTGTCTTCTCAGGATCCCCCATGACAGCGCCCCGTCAGCAGGAAGTAGTTTGGAAAGAACGACGCCTAAATTCCCAAATATTGTTTGTTTTCATTTAAATGGATTTGGTTATAAATGGTTAATGATCACAGCCAATTCTTTTTAAAGGTAAAAAGGGGATTATGGTATAGATATGAATACTTTGTTTTGGAATGGGTTTTCATTTATTGATACAATTTAAGGTCAATTTTGTGATGTGTATATTTCTCCTTTTGTTTAGGTATTGTGTTTATATAGTTCATTCAGAAATGTATTGTATAATGTAGTACAGATTATAGATAATTACCTATAATAGTCAAAGCTTAGAGTTAAGTTAGCTAGGTTTTCAAGATACACAGAGATGTATTTGAGATAGATAGGCATTCTTCAAACCTTTCAAAGACCTACAGAATATGGCATTTAAGATGGTTTAGGGTTTTTCTTGACAGTGAGATATAAATGCTCCTGGCAACACCACCTGTGTCAGAAAGGAAGATGGACATTGAAGAAACTCGTTATGGAGTTTGCCTCCAATATGGCAAGACTAGCCATGTGGACAAGATACTGCTCTTGTCTGGACTTTATGCTGTATAAACTGGACATGCAGGACCCACAGAAAAGTGACTTCTGATTCAAAATGGACATTGCTAGAGTTCCTGCTTCATGGAAGAGTCTGCAGGACACAGAGAAAAGTTATATTTTAAACAGAAATAGTATCTGTAAGTATGACATCTTGGCCAGATGGAACATTTCACAGCAAAGATATTAACAGAATTACTTCTGAAGTACAACATTACTACTGTTCTTTTCAAATAATTGATAGCTACAGTCATCCTGCTCACCTGACAGATTATGTTTTTCCTGAGCCAGGGTATAATGGCAGAACAAGACTTAATGACGTCATCCAGTGTTGCCTTAAGCTGTCCCTTAGAGGCATGTTCTATGATTTTGGGATAACTGAGAGTCAAGCTTGCCTCCTTCTCTTAAGAGATGAATTGGAGGCCATTGTTAGTGAAAAAATGTTAGGCAAGACATTTTCTTAGCAATTCCAAACTTTATGGTACAAACTTTTTTGCACTTTCTAAAAAGCCTGGTGAGTATAACACTTATCTTCCAGTCACACAGAGGCACCCTTTATTGAAATTCTACTTTTTAAAAACAGTATTTCCTATAGTCCATAGTGTGTCTGACAGACACCTCAGTAAAGCAGGAAACTTTAAACTGTCTACTTGTATTGACAGTTTTTCAGTCACCTTTTTCTGTATCCTGCGGACTATCTGGCAGACTCTTCCATGAAGCAGGAACCCTACAGCAATGTCCATCTTGTATCAGCAGTCACTTTCCTGTGGGTCCTCCATGTCCAGTTTATATAGCATAAAGTCAAACAGTCCAGACAAGAACAATATCTTGCTAAATGGCTAGTCTTGCCATATTGAGAGTAAACTCCATAACGAGTTTCTTCGATGTAAAGACAGAAAATTACAAAAGAACTTCAGATGACTGACCAGGCAGTGTCTCTGTCATTTCTAGAGTTTATATATTATCCTTCTAAGGTCTTTGATGCAGTTGAAGACAGATAGTTATGGTTATAGTTTTCCTTATTTAGGATTAAAGATAAGTTACATATGGGACTTTAAACTTACAAAGATAGGAAGATGATAGAATATTTTCTTTAAATCTTGCTGAATGTTAATGAACTAAACATTGTTAACTGTGGTTCTTACTTGATAACTGTTTTGTTATATATTTTGCTATGCTAAGGTTAAAACCCTTCTTTTTATTTTAGACAGAAAAGAGGATGTCATTCTGTAAATATGTTTCTCATATTGGTTAATGAATGAGGCACTGTTGGCCAATAAGAAAGCAAGAAGGTGGGACTAGGAGACTAGGAGGAGAGAGGAAGAAGCAGGGAAGAGATTAAAAATGTAGGATGAAGAGAACAGAGGTCCCCGCCCTCTCTCTTGTAAGAAATATTTAGATTAATAGAAATGGGTTAATATTTAAGACAGAGCTAGCCAATAAGAAACTAGTAACAGGCTAACCGATATATATATATATATGTGTGTGTATATATATATGTATGTATATATACATGTATATGTATATGTATATTTATGTATATATATACACACATACATATATATCACAAATTGCAGTGAATACTTAAAATGAGTTAATTTCATATATATGGAATTTACTTACTCAAATCAATTGAATTAATAGAGTGACACAGCCTGAAGATTGTTTCTGAATATTCTCAATGTTGTGTAAACCTCTCCAAATACAGAAATGCCAAAAAAATACTCTAGTATTTCCTAAAGAAGAATATTTTCTCTTTATTGAAAATGTTTTTCATATAATACATTTAGATTACTAGTTTCCCTCTATTCCTTTCAGTTTCTTCCCACTTCCCTTTGGAGACCATCCACTTTGGGTCTCACATTGGAAAATAAACAGTCTTTTAAGGGATAATAACAATGACATCTATGATGCAATAATATAGTGAAATAGGACAAAATAAAAAGAGCCCATAAAAAGGCACAAGAAACACATTCAGATTCAGAGACCCACTCATGCATACTCAAGAATCTCATAAAAACACAAAATGAGAAGCCATATGTTATGAGTTTTTTTTTTTTTTCCTTGCCGGTCTGGTCCCACCACCGCACCTGCCCCAAATAACACACAGAGACACTTAATAGATATAATGCTGTTAGCCTGTTATTAGCATTTCTTATTGGCTAGCTCTGTCTTAAATAGTAACCCATTTCTATTAACCTAAGTATTTCCACATGGTCTCATCTTAGTGGAGAGAGGGCCCAGACCTCTGTTTTCTCAAGTCTCTACATCTTGACTCCTCCCTATTACTTCTGGAATCCTTGTCTCCTAGTTCTGCTTATCTTGCCTTCCTATTGGCCATCAGTGCTTTATTCATTAACCAATATGAGGAATATATTTACAGAATGACATCTCCCATCAGCCATATATGTGCCTGTGGAGTACAAAACAGAGAGAAAAATACAATTAAAAAAAATTAAACAACAACAAAAGGAGGGCACAAGGGAAGGAGGGAGGAGGCAAAGGCAGACAGGGCACTGTGAGACAAAGAACTCTCAAAGATGTATCTGAGTCTGTTTTCTGTTTCAGAAGTATGCACTCTGCCAAATACTTAGGGCATATCAATTTATTCTTCTCCAGAAATAAAGATAAATCAAGAACATTTACTAAAGATTTTTTGCATCCCTTCAGACATGAACTGGTCAATCCTGGGGCCTCAGTGGCTTTACAAAGAATTTAAATTTTACAAAAGAAGGGGCCCTAGTCCCCTAGACAATTCCATCTACCTGCTTAGAATCACAAGCCAAGTTTCCTTCCACCCATTTCTAGGATGATCTATGTGGCAGTCTCCAAATTCTGGACTCCAATTAAGTGTTCGTGCAGATGGGCTTATTTTACCTGTGACTAGCACCAGAACATCATGTGAATCTATGGGGTAAATGGGGGAGGGGGCACTAGTGTGATATGGTCTGCCTTTGATTCCTCACAGAAAAACATAATTTGAAGTATTCCTAACAAAACCCACCACAGACACATGATCTGCTTGTACTCAAGAAAATAATTTGCTGGTCAGGGAGCAGTGTGTGTGTGTGTGTGTGTGTGTGTGTGTGTGTAACAGGCAAATCACAATACATTTTGAGATTATCCTGATGGTAATGATGGTTTTATGGGTATACCTTAAAGATTACCAAATTATATACTTTAAATAAATGCAACTTCTTATATGCCAAAGATTTCAGTAAAAACTATTAACTCACTTGGATTAGCACAATGTAAACAAAATTGTTTGTAGTATGTTACGAGTATGTTTTTCCCTCGCCAGTCTGGTGATGGGAGATGTCATTCTGTATATGTTTCTCATACTGGTTTAATGAATAAAGCACTGTTGGCCAATAGGAAAGCAAGATAGGCGGGACTAGGAGACAAGGAGGAAAGAGGAAGTAGTAAGGAGGGGTCAAGATGGAGAGACTGGGGAAACGAGACGCTGGCCCCTTTCCCTGGTAAGAAGACCATGTGGAAATATTAGATTAACAGAAATGAGTTAATACTTAAGACAGAGCTAGCCAATAAGAAACAAGAAACGGGCCAACAGAATTATATCAAATACAGAGTCTTAGTGTGTTAATTGGGGCTGGTGTGGCGGCGGCATCAGACCAGCAGCGGGAGGAAAAACCATACACCTTACAGTCTGGTCCCACTGCCACACCAGCCCCAAATTATACACTGAGATTCTGTATTAGATATAATTCTGTAGGCCAGTTACTAGTTTCTTATCGGCTAGCTCTGTCTTAAGTATTAACCCATTTCTATTAATCTAAATATTTCCACGTGGTCTTATCTTACCAGAGAGAGGGCCCAGACCTCTGTTCTCTGGCTTCCATCTTGAATCTCTTCCCTACTACTTTCTCTCTCCTCCTAGTCTCCTAGTCTTGCCTATCTTGCTTTCCTATTGGCCAACAGTGCTTTATTTACTAACCATTGTGAGAAACATATTTACAGAATGACATCTCCCATCAGTGGTACACTGCAAAAAGAATAGCTACCACAGGGCTTGGGAACTTTGAGTTATATCCCCAGCATTGTGTGAATTGGGCATGGTGACATAGGCTTGTAACTCTAGCTCTTATGAAGTAGAGGCAGAAGGGTCAGAAGTTCAAGAACATCTTCTTTTCCTCAGCTTCAGTTTGATTCCAGTTAGGGCTATAAGAGATCTCATTAAAAAAAAAATAATAAAGTTCTATTCATCTACATTACTTGTATTAAACCAAAAAGGTTTCATCCTGGGATCAGTTATGTGGAAGGCTCTAATGGGTGTAAACCAACTGACTGAGGGAGCAGACATCTGAACAGGGTGTATGTAGCCTGTTTTCTTCTGTAGCCCTCCATCAAAATGCTAATCTGCCTGAGTCTTCACTAGCATATTGATATAGTGGGCAGCTGCCCATCTCTCTCCAGTTTTTCCATATAATCCTTTACTCCCTCTTTACTTCAATATTGTGATTTCTTTAAAGCCTCCCTGAATGAAGGATAGGCATACTTATTTGTGTTTCTGCTTTTGGTTAGCTTCCCCCCCCCCCCCCCCGTACTGGTAACTAAACTCAGGGCCTCATGCATGCTAGATAAGTGCTTTATGCATGTATTCACCAGTTGTTTCTCTTGACTTTTAATAAGCCTTCAACACACAATGTTAGTATCACCCAGGCCTGGTCATACTGGATAAGTACTGTACCTTCAAGTACATTGGTCTTGTAGTTCATAATTTTTGCTCCCCCCACACAATGTGAGAAAACCCCTTAAAGAAATAGAAGAAAAAACAAACAAACTATTGGAAGAAATGAACTTCTGATCCTTCTGCCTCTACCTCATAAGAGCTAGAGTTAGAAGCCTATGTCACCATGCCCAATCACACAATGCTGGGGATACAACTCAAAGTTTCAAGCATGCAGTAAGCAGTCTATCCCAAGCCCTGTGGTAGCTATTCTTAAAGAAAGTATGGAACATACTGCTACATACATGAAACACATCTAAGCTTCAAAGACAGACATTAACTCAGGATAAAGGATTGAGAAAAGTTCTTCCAATCAAATGGTACCAAGAAGTAAGCAGGTGTGGCTATCCTACTATCTAACAAGTTAGACTTCAAGCCAAAATCAATCAAAAGAGATGAAGACAGTCACAAGAGAAATCCATCAGCACAAAGTCTCAATTCTGAACATCTATGCCCCAAATACAAAGGCACCCACATTCGTAAAAGAGATGCTACTAAAACACAAAGCTCACATAAAACTTCACACACTCATAGTGGGAGACTTCAAACACCACTCTCACTGCTAGACAGGACCACCAGTAAGAAATTTAACAAAGAAACAAAAGAACTAACAGAAGGTATGTCTCAATTGGGTTTAACAGACATCTATAGAACAATGCATACAAACAAAAAAGAATACACCTTCTTCTCTGCTCCACATGGAACCTTCTCTAAAATCAACCACATACTAGGTGGCATAACAAACCTCAACACAACAAACCTGGGTCAAAGAAGAAATAAAGAAAGCAATTAAGGACTTCCTAAAATTAAACAAGAATGAGGTCATAACTTACCCGAACTTATGGAGCACTTTGAAAGCAGTACTACCACTGAGTGCTCATATGGAGAAAATGGAGGATAATCATGTTAGAGAATTAAGAGCACAACTGAAAGCCTTAGAACAAAAAAGAAGCAAACTCACCCTGGAGGAGTTGATGCCAGGAAATAAACAATTTGATGGCTGAAATCAATAAAGTAGAAACCAGGAAAACAAAACAAAAATATCAATTCAACAAAGAGTTGGTTTTTCGAGATATTCAACAAGATAGATAAACCTTTATCCAAACTAATCAAAAAGCAGAGAGAGGGCATGCAAATTAACAAAACCAGAAATGAAAAGGGGGACATAACAATGGACATAGAGGAAATCCAGAAATATTTCAGGTCATTCTTTGAATCAAGAGGATACAAATAGGAAAGGAAGAAGTCAAACTTTCACTATTTGCAGATGATATGATAGTTTATATAAGCGACCCAAAAAACTCTACCAGGGAACTCCTTCAGCTGATAAACACCTTCAGCAAACTAGCAGGATACAAGATAAATTAAAAAAAAAATCAGTAGCCCTACTACATAGCGATGACAAAGGGGCTGAGAAAGAAATCAGAGAAATATCACCCTTTACAATAACCACAAACAACATAAAGTATCTTAGGGTAATGCTTACCAAGCAAGTGAAAGACCTATACAGCAAAAACTTTGTGTGTTTAAAGAAAGAAATTAAAGAAGATACCAGAAAATGAAAAGATCTCCCATCCTCTTGAATAGGTAGGATAAACATAGTAATAATGGCAATCTTGCCAGAAGCAATCTACAGATTCAATGCAATCCTCATTAAAATCCCAGCACAATTCTTCACTGACGTTGAAAGGATAATAATCAATTTTATATGGAAAAACAAAAGACTCAGGATAGCCAAAACAACCCTGTACAATAAAGGAACTTTAGGAGGCATCACCATCCTGATTTTAAGCTCTACTCCTGAGCAATAGCCCTGAAAACAGCCTGATATTTGCACAAAAATAGACAGGTAGACCAATGGAATGAAATCGAAAATCCTGACATTAACCCACACACCTATGAACACCTGATATTTGATAAAACAGATAAAAGAATACAATGTGGGGAGGAAAGCATCTTCAAAAAATTGTGCTGGCATAACTGGATGATGGTGTGTAGAAGACTGCAGATAGACCCATGTCTACCACCATGCACAAAACTCGAGTCCAAAAGGATCAAAGACCTCAACATAATTCCAACCACACTGAACCTCTCAGAAGAGAAAGTGTGAGGCACCCTTGAACAAATTGGTAAAGGAGACCACTTCCTTATAACTCCAGTAGCACAGACATCGAAACTGACAATTAATTAATGGGGCCTCCTTAAACTGAGAAGCTTCTATAAGGCAAAGGACACAGTTGAGAAGACCAAACGGCAGCCAATAGACTGGGAAAAGATCTTCACCTACAACTGACAGAGGGCGGATCTCCAAAATATACAAAGAACTCAAGAAACTAGTCACCAAAACACCAAATGACCCTATTAAAAATGGGGTAAAGAATTGAATAGAGAATTCTCAATAGAGGAAATCAAAACGGCTGAAAGAAAGTGCTCAACCTGTAAATCAAAACAATTCTTATATATCACCTTACTCCTACCAATGACAACTTTTGCTAGAAAGGATGTGGAGAAAGGGGAACACTCCTCTACTGCTGTTGGGAGTGTAAACTTGTACATTCATTTTGGAGATCAGTATGGTGATTCCTCAGGAAAATGGGAATCAGTCTACCAAATGACCCAGCATTCCCCCTCTTAGGCATATTACCCAAACGATCCACATGCATGCAACAATGATCTGTGCTCAACTATGTTCATAGCAACATTATTTATAATAGCAAGTACCTGGAAGCAACCTGATGTACCTCAACTGAAGAATGGATAAAGAAGATGTGGCACATTTACACAATGGAATACTACTCTGTGGAAAAAACACAGGAATCCTGAAATTCGCAAGCAAATGGATGGAACATGAAGAATCAATCCTGATGAGGTAACCCAGTCACAAAAAGTGGAAAAATGGTATGTATTCACTCATATATGGATTTTTGACATAGAGATAAGGATCATCAGCCTGTAATTCATACATCCAGAGAAACTAGGACACGAGGAGGGTTGTAAGAGATTCTTATAAGGTCCCTCACAGAAGTGGAAAGGGGCATATTGAGAGTGGGGGTGGTTAGGGGGTGGAGAGGGAGCTAGGAGAAAGAGAAAGGGAGAAGAGGAAAGCACGTGGGACTTGGAAGATTAAGCCAGGGGAGGAATAGACAAGGGAAGAGAAGACAAGAGAGGAGAAGAGAAGAGAGAGAATAAAAGAGGGAGCTATTATAGATTTGAAGAGAAAAACTGAATCTAGAGAAATGTCCTGAGACTTACAAGACTGACCCCAACTAATAATTTGAGCAACAGTGGAAAGGCTACCATATATGGCCTTCCCTGATAATGAGAATGATGACTAACTTATTCACCATCATAGAGCCCTCATCTGTAGCTGATGGAAACAGAAGTGGACAGCCACAACTAAACACTGAGCCGAACTGGAATCCAGATGCAGAGAGGGAGGACAAGACCAGGCTACAGAAACACAAAGACAGAGCTGACCTGAACAAGGAGGAGCTAACGGGCTCCTAGACTGATAGCTGGGAATCCAGCATAGGACTGACTCAGACCCCTGAACATGGGTCTCTGTTAGAAGGTCTGGGCAGTCTAAGGGACCTCAGACAGTGGAACCAGAATGTATCCCTGGTGCACAAAAGGACTTTGGGAGCACATCCCCCATGAAGGGATACTCCCTTAACCTAGAGGCAGGAGAGAAGGCATAATCCCTACTCCAAATGACTTGACAAATTTAGATGACCCTTCCTGGAAGGCATAACTGTATATATGAGGGGTGGGATAGTAGGGAAGGGTGGTTGGAGGGTTGGGAGGGTGGGAGAGAGGGAAAGAGAATGGAAGTGAGTGAGGGAAAGGTAACTGGGATTGATATGTAAAATGAAAATAAAAAATAAATAGATAAATGATGCAGGCAAATATATTTGTTGTAATATAGTCTTTGTGTAAATAATAAACAAAGTCTTGATATTAAATTAAAAACTCTTATGTTTTCCGCTACAAACACATATAAATACCATATGCCATAGTACAGATCTTTAATTTCAGTTCTAGATGAAAGCAGAGGATGAATTCAGGGTAATCTACAGTCCAATATATTCACAACCAAACCCGCAATAAATAGCTGATATTCCCCAAGGTTTTCTACAAAAGAGAAAGGCAGTGTAACATACAGATGTTTTCAAACAGCCACCCAAGTATAATCCTAAGAAGGGCACATGTCTTCTTGACTACTAACTCTATTTCAAATCTCATACCCTGTTTTAGGATAAATGTATAAAGAGTGTGTCTCCTCTGTGCTAACTCTTGTGAAGAACAACACTGACACCTAATATATGGTATAGAGGAGGGTGTGAAACCAAATGATAAGCCAAGAGCCCTCAAAAGGTAAATGTTAATGAAACACAAGGTAGAAACTTGAAGTTTATAGGATTAGGTGTCTAGTTCAGTGATAGAGCACATGGCAAGGCTACTGAGAAGGTACTATGAGTACCTCCAAACAACTTATCAATAGGAAAAAAAAATCAACTAACATACACACCACCAAATTCAGAATTTAGTCCCTGTTCCTGTGATCATCTATCTTAAAAACAGATTAGAAATCCTGGTATGTGCTGCTTTTTTTTTCATGTAGCAAAGTCAAAGAGTTAAGTAACAGACCTTACAGAGCAGTGTGAACACTCTCTTCACAGTGGGCATCAGCACAGACCTACTTAGCTGCTGATGGGTAGCTGACTACCTACTTAGCTGCTGATGGGAAGCTTCTATTAAGTTTCTGAAATAGGGTTACCACATGGCTGGTGGATTAAGAATGAATGAGAGGTGGGGGGGGTACTTGGGAGGATGAAACTAAATGTCTCAGTCCTAAAAAGTGTTACCACAATTAATGGAAAACACTAGAGATATTTCACACTTAGAAAAAGCAAAGATGCTTTGATTTGCATTTCCCTGATAGCTAAGGATGTTGAACACTTTCTTAAGTGTCTTTCAGCCTTTTTGATTTCCTCTATTGAGAATTCGTTCTTCAGTTCTGTACCCCATTTTTAAATAGGGTTATTTGGTGTTTTGTTCACTAGTTTCTTGAGTTCTTTGTATATTTTGGAGATCAGCCCTTTGTCAGATATAGGATTGGTGAAAATCTTTTCCCAGTCTGTGGGCTGCCGTTTGGTCTTGTCAACTGTGTCCTTTGCCTTACAGAACCTTCTAAGTCTGAAGAGGTCCCATTTATTAATTGTTTCTTTCAGAGTCTTGGTTATAAAAAAAAAAAAGAAAGAAAAAGCAAAGATGCACACTGTCTCTGCTACCAACAGTAGTAGCCAACACAGCCAGATGATAAAATCTGCAAGGGAAGAAGGTTGGCAAACAGGTTATCCCAACAGAGTAATATTGATGGAAAATTTCAAAGAAGAAATATTAAAATCAACTAAAATATGAAGGAATGTAGTGAATGTTACACAATTAAGATACAGATTTAATTATCATACACACAGAGTAAATATAAGCAATGGAAGATGAAATATCATTTATGACACAAACATTAAAGAAAACAAAGGAAAACTGAACGCTAATTTGAGGTGGTCAAAAAAGATTCTGGTAATTATTTCTTGACCTGGTGATCACATGGGTTATTCATGTAATGATTAACTCAGCTTTGTAACTGAGTGCTTTCTTGTGTGATTTATAAAACTTGTTTTAAAACACACACAGTGCATTTTTACCACCACTATGGAAATGACTTGACAGAACTGGAGAGATGGCAAACTGTTAAAACTTGCTGCTTTTGTAAATGGTCTGAGTTTTATACCTAGAATTCACATAACTGCTCACAAATCTCCATAATTCCAGTTCCAGGGAAACAAACTTTTCTGGCATTGCAGGTACCAGGCACACATCTGGTACACATACATCCATGGAAGGAAAATTCATATACATAAAATAAATTTCATATTTAAAAAATGAATTTGGTATTTTATTGTCATCATCCAACAATTTCATACCCTGTGAAATAGTACAGGATCACTGTCTCAAGGGGAAAAATGAAACCACAGATCATTGATCAATGTGACTTACTCCCATTATACCTATCACTAATGTTGTCTTCCCTGTATCTACCATGAATTCTGAAAGTCTTTATAACTAGTTTCTGGGGGTTCCCTGCTCCTTCCTATTTTATCAACCTAGAAGCCAGTATTCTCTTTTGAGAAAAGACAAATGGGAATTTATCAAGCCTTCTACCAATGCCCCAATGGACTGTAGTCTCAGCCATCAGGGAGGCTGATGGAGAATGACAATCAATATTTCAAGACCAGTTTGGGGAAGACAGTGAGACTCTGTCTTAAAACAATTAAGCAAAACTAAACTATCCACTGTCTTCCTACTTTACCAAGACTAACAGGCATTCATTCAGACACGATTCTTGGTATACTCTAACACCATATTTAACCTCAAGCTTGTACTGGTCATATTAGGTCCTTGGCTGCTGAGTAACTACATCAAGACTAGTACTTAATGGTTTTGAATTGCCAAGGAATCTGTTCTTCAGAATACAAGGCACATAGTTACCACATCTCTGCTCAAGCATTTCCTTTTGGGAACCTGCTTCCCATGCTGGATTACCTTGCCCAATACAAGGGGAGGAGCTCGGTCCTGCCTCAACTTTCTTCAAGTCCATAGGAGACCTGCCCTTTCTGAATAGAGATGGAGGTGTAGAAGGGGACCAGGAGGAGAGGAGGGAGGGGAAATTGCAGTGGGAATGTAAAATAAATGAAAAAAAGGTGTTATTTAAATAAAAATAGACTTTCTAATCTCAAGTGCTATATATTTCCTCTCAGCATCACACATAACATTTTCTTTTTAGCTGCTATTATCTGATACACAACAACAAATACATGATGCCCTGACACCAACTAGAAGGAAATTCTCACCACAGTAAGTATTTTGAGTCACTGCTTTCAGTCTTAGGTATTAAAGAATAATGAGCTCATAAAAGTGGCATTAGAATTTAAATCCTAAAACAACAAGCAGGTTTTAGGTAAACTAAACTCTCTTGTCTCAAATGTCATACATGTGAAATGGAAATGCTGATAGTATTTGCTTCTTTGGGGTTTTATGAAAACTGATAGCTGCTAGGTCCAGTTAAGAACATCCCCCATGGAGGGATATTCCCTTAGCCTAGCTAGAGACAGGAGAGAAGTCCTAGTCCCTACTTCAAATGACTTGACAGATTCATATGACCCACCTGGATGGCATTGTCCTACATGTGGAATTGGGTGGGGGGATGGGAGAGGAGGGGAGGGGGGAGAGAAGGTAAGAGGGAGGGAGGGTGAGGAACTGGGATCGACATGTAAAATAAAAAAATAATAAAAAAATTTCAAAAAAAAAGATTTTCATGTTTATAAATTTATAATGGAAATAATAGGACTTCACCCCACTGTTGAGAGAATCTGGATCTAAGGATAGAATGACATAATTTTTTTACTGTGATGTGAAGTTCTTTGTTCTATACATAGTTATCAAAAGCATAGCAAGGCAATAACTTGAAATGTTACATAAAAACTTGACTTAATAGTACATAAAAATCTATATCTAAGCCAGGTGTTGGTGGCACACGCCTTTAATCCTAGTACTCAGGAGGCAGAGGTAGGTGGATCTCTGTAAATTTAAGGCTCTGCTCTACAGAGCTAGTTCCAGGGCAGGCTCCAAAGCAATACAGAGAAACCCTGTTTCAACAAACAAAATTAAAAAAAAAAAAATCAGAATCTAATAATTCCAAGAATACTCACTTAAAGGTAGCAGTGATCAGCTTCCTAGAGAAAGGGGTATGGGTTCTGGACAGCATTCAGCAAGGTAGTATAGTGGAGAAGCAACTAGAGGTCTTTGTCATTCTTTTGGACAGAAAGCCTCAAGCAACCAAAGGATCTACATTAGGAAGCTTCATGCTTTGACCACAATGCATATGATACAGGTACCAAAAATACCCACATTACCCAGTGCATAGCATCACACAATTCTAAATACACCACCAGAACAAGTTAAGTTTCCCAAAGGGAAATTAATAGGAACAAAGCTATTATAAAAAATACCATATACATATCATTTGTGATGGGGCCTATTCAGAGGACCATAACCCTAAAACAGAAAAAGATCAGGAAAATTAAAGAGGTCAAATCTGTTGTCACATGAAAGACTTGTAATTAGAACCCTCCATTCATACACAAGGAGACTATGGCTAAAAGCATTTTCTCAGTTTTTCAGCTGTATATGTTCTCACACAGTTCCAGAAAAAAACATAACTGAATTTTTCTTCTGTTAAAAAACTGCAAAAAATTTCTCCTAATGTGTCCATTATGTGTCATATGATTGAGGAATGAATGATATTATTCTCAAAGTCAACATAGTACACATAATTTTTTGACAAGGATGCTTTCTGTGTATTGTAGGTTATTTGGTAGCATCTCTAGTGTTATCTTTCTATATATCTGTAATACCTCTCTCCCCATTCTCAAGACCAAAAATATTTTCAGACACTGACAAATGCCCTGGAGAGCAAAACTGCCCCAGGTTGAAAATCAACACTGCCTGAAAAAGATTTTTACAAACAGTTGCATGTCAGAATCACTTGTCAGATGCTTGTGAGACAACAATAAATAGCCGGCCCATTTGTTTACCACTTTTTATTGATTTTTCTGTTTCTTACTCCTGAGATTTTTCTCTTTACTTTGATTTCTCCCTTGAGGAACAAATGTGAGATGAGGAAAGATTTCCCTGATTACTGTACTGATAAAGATTTATTCTGGAGTGCCGATAGACTCTTGTTGATTTTATCACTAATTGCCCAAGCTGAAGACTCTCTCCCTAAGTTCTTGTGTGTTTAAGATCATGAAGTATGCTCAACATTTCTTGATACTCAATACAAAAATTTTCTCATTCCCTGTTTTCTTACAAAGACTCCCATGGGCTGACTCAAGTCTTCTAATTCTTTATACAAACTGTATTTTCCCCAAGTTCCATGTGATACTTTGTGTTCTCTATGTAGAGCATTCATGAAAGAATACCAGGTTTCCTTTGCATCTGAGTACTCACTGAAGCCTTTTCCACATGAATGATGCAAAGTTTCTCTCCCTGGTGGATTTTCACATGACTCCTAAGGGATGAATGGTCACTGAAGGCTTTTCCACAAACAAGGCATTCATAGGGCTTTTCCCCAGTATGGATCCTCCGGTGTACATTAAGGTTAGAACCTATGCTGAAGGCTTTTCCACAATGGTCACACTCATATGGCTTCTCACCTGTGTGGCTTCTCATATGTGTCTTCAGGGTGGATTGGTTCCTGAAGGCTTTTCCACATTGCCGACATTCCACACGCTTCTTGACAAGATGGATGCTATTGTGCCTCCTTTGTGACAGGTAATCGCCAAAGACCTTCCCACAGGAAGTGCATTCATAGCGTCTTTCTTGAATATGTATCTTTCTGTGTGCAGTGAGGTTGGAACTCGCACTGAAGGCTTTCCCACAGAGATCACAGCCATAAGGTTTCTCCCCAGTGTGAGAGTTCATGTGTGTCTTTAGAATAGACTGGTTCCGGAAGGTTTTCCCACACTGACAACACTCAACTGGTTTCTTTACAATGTGAATCCTCATGTGTTTCCTCCTTGATAGGAGGTCACTGAAGGACTTCCCACATTCTTTGCACTCATAGGTTTTCTCCACCATGTGGTTCTTCTTATGCAAATTGAAGTTGGACTTCCACCGGAAAGCTTTGCCACACTGTGTACACTCATAAGGCTTTTCTCCAGTATGATTTCGGATGTGCTCCTTCAAGTGAGAGGGGTGCTGGAAGGCTTTTCCGCAGTCCTGACACTCATAGGGCCTCTCTCCTGTGTGTGTCCGCTTATGGGCTATGAGGTGGCAGCTCCTGCCATAGGCTTTGCCACACTCATCACATTTGTAGGGTCTTTCACCAGTGTGAACTCGCATGTGTATCTTTAGAGCTGAGAGGGTCCGGAAGGCATTACCACACTGACTACAATCAAAGGGTTTCTCTTTCAGGTGAGTTCTGGCATGGCTTCTTAGAGCGGAGGGGTCGTTGAAGGCTTTGCCACAGTTGCTGCACTCATAAGGCTTCTCCCCAGTGTGAATCCTGTGATGCCTTGTAAGAGAAGCACTGGTAGTGAAGGCTTTTTGGCACTGGTGACATTCATGCATTTTTCTCCCATCATACATGCTCATGTGCTGAGTCAGGTGAGGCCTGTTCTTGAAAGCAACTCCACAGCTGTGATGGTGATAGGGTCTCTTGCTTGTGGATCTTCCTACTGGCTGAGGAAGGTGAGGGCCGATACAGCAGACTTCAAACAAATGTGTGAATTCACAAGATTTTTCCAAAAGATGAGATTTTTCCTGTTGGTTAAGACATGAGAGCTGACTTTGGTATTTATGACACCCCATATTTAATTTTATGTTTTTGGTGCTGATGGTTGAACTGAAGGCCTGGTAAATACACAGCATGGGATTTAACATTAGTCTACAGACCTAGCCTCTTCAAATATTGCCTCTGAATAAATTAGCAACAACAGAAGCACATTGCTATGACTGTGTTAGTTTTATGTCAAATTATACAAGCTAAAGTCATTTGAGAGGAGGGACCCTCAATTAAGAAAATGCTTCTGTAAGATGGGATTGTAGCCAAGCCTGTAGGGAATTTTCCTAATTGGTGATTAATGAGGAAAAGCCCAGCACATTTTAAGTGCCTGAAACCCTGGACTAGTGGTTCTGGGTTCTATAAGAAAGCATGCTAAGCAAGCCTTGGGGAACAAGCCAGTAAGCAGTATGCCTTTGCTATTAGTTCCTGTTTGAGTTTCTGTCCTGACCTCCTTCAGTTATGGACTATGGATGTGGAAGAGTAAGCCAAATAAACCTTTTCCTCAATAAACTGCTTTGTTCATGGTGTTTCATCACAGCAATAATGCCCAAACAAAGAGAATGACCAAAGATGTCATCGTTCCTGTTTCATTTGAGGTTTATCAAAGGGATAAGGTGGATTGAATTGGTGGTGGCACTCACTCATAATCATAGTTCAGAAGACTAAAGCAGAAGAATTTTGAGTACCAGGCTAGCCTGGGTTATGAAACAAGATCTTGCCTTAGCTAAAAATAAATAGGTATATAGACAAATAAACAAACAAATAAATGAAGAAAATGTGGCTACTGTGCCATAAGGCTTCATGTATACAACACTATAATGCTTTTCTGAATAGAAACTTTGTTCACTGTTTAGAACCAAATTAAGCTCCATTACACATTATAGAAATATTTACTTACCTAAACTCTAAAGTAGAAAGTCTTGGGCTAGATTTGGGATCCTACCCAAATGGACAATACAGTGGGTCTTATTTCAGTCTTAATGGGTTCCATATCAAGATTTTGGTAACCCCAGTCCCAAACTATTTAAAGACAAAAATAACTATATTGATATAGTTATTAATATAACTTTAATATTAATATAGTTATAACATATAAACTTTTGTCATCATTGTTAGGAACTAGCAGCCAGCTGACCCCCGCCCCAATGATGGGCGGGATGCTCATGGCCGTGTCATCGCTATGTCAGCTTTACCTGGCGGCCAGAGGGACTCAGTTACGCATGCACAAGCCTCTTTTAAAGCAAGCACGCCAAGTGCTTCTCTCTCTCTGCCTCTCTGCTTCTTTGCTCTCTCTCTGTTCCCTCTCTCTCTCTCCTGCTTTTGGTTGGCCACCAGCTACCCCCTCTTTCTCTCCCTTCTCTCAATAAACTCCACGTGGGCGCTGAGTCTCATGTTTGTGTTTCTTAGGCATTAGCTGCGCAGCAAAAGAACAACAATCATTATCTAAACAATACAATAATAAAGTTATTTAAACATTTTACATACCACACTGTATTAGGTATTATAGGCAATCTAATAATAATAATGTAGAACATATACCAAGATATGGGCAGTCCTATGCAGTCAACACAAAGTGACATTTTATATAAAGAAATTAAGCACTCTTAGAGCTTGGTATCCACAGGGAGCTCACTGGAACCAGCTCATTGGAACTCAGGTTTTCTGTAAAGTTGGTCACTAGTTCTTCAGTCAGCTGACTGGTGACTGCCTTGGCCTTCTCCAGAAAGACAAAGATATAGCCTAAGGAAATCTTACCAATGTCACTCTATTACATGCTTCCTCTCCCAAAATATCTTCCATAATAATGGACCACTTGACTTTAGATTGAGTTCCCCAATCTGAAAGAAAACACAGCGAAATTTGACTCATTCAAAAAGAAAGTGAAATGATGGGAATGAAAAGTAGACTTCTTTATAAATTCTAATGATATATATGGTAAAGGCAAGATAAAAGGGAAGAACATACAAATGGATAAAATGATAGTAAATGTCAAACTACAGATCAAAAGGTTCATGAAAGAGCAGATGGGTGTTAAGACAAAGAACTTTTCCTTATTTCCTAGTTTAACATTATTGAATGTACTTGTACATTAATGTTTTGATTCTTCTGTCTTAAGAGAGTTGGCCTCAGGATAGGGACAATAAAGTGGCAGAACTTTAAAGGATAGGGACTACTGTGAGGTAATTAGGACATTGATCACACTGTCCTTAAGTGGAATCAGTGTTGGTCTTAGAAAGTTAACTACATCCTGTAAGAGAAGGTTGTTTCCTAAAGGCAGATACAATAACCCATGCATATGACCCCAGCATTCAGGAGGCTGAGCCAGAAAATCATGAGCTCAAGACCAACTTGGGCTTGGAAAAAAAAGAAGAGACAAATAGTGGACAGTTACATAACAACAACACTGATCTCTCCTACCTGCCTTGCTTCCTATTTCACCATGTGATATTAGTTTTTTATTAGTCTGACCATGGAAACATACCCTGAGTACATGTATATAAATGATTCTAAGAAAACTTTAACTGAAGAGGGGGAAGACCCACCCTAAATATGGGCTGCAGTATCCCACAGGCTGGATGGAGGTGGAGGCACAGACAATAAAAAGGACAGAGTGAGATGATTATAGCATCTCTCTCTCTCTCTCTCTCTCTCTATATATATATATATATATATATATATATCTTCTTCCTTCCTCCCTCTCTACTTACTTCTGGAAGTGATCAGTCACTTCACCTTCCTGTTGCCAGGTCATTCCTGCCATGGGGGAGAGCACCTTGAAACTGTGACCACATAAACTCTTTGTCCCTTAAGTTACTTTGTGCTTGCTACACAAATGCAATCTGCAACAATGTATTCTCTCCACTCTGACAACCAAAATCACATCTGTGTGTCTGGTGTTTACTCACCAGGTGAACCCAGTTTAATACTTCTCTCCTCCGTCCTCTGCTCCTCTTCTTGCTCCAGGTGTGAGATGAGGCTGGGTTTGCCAACCTGATACCCTAATCATGGGGAAAGACACATGTTGAAGGACCATGCAGAGGACAACCAGTTCATTAGACAATTTGACCTTCAGGGTTTTCTGAAGGTGGACAAAGCTGACTTAGGAGCAGCAAAATGAAGGTGTCACATTTCTAAGGAACACAGTAAAAATCTTCCATAAAAAACAAACCCAAACATACATTTTGACATCCAAAAGGATGTGGAGTTTTTATTTATTTGTTTTAAAATGCTAGGAATGGAAACCAAGGCCTTGCATTATCTACCACTGAGTTCACCACCGTACAAGAATGAAAAATTTTAAAAATATATTTTTGTAATTTTAAATTTTGTTAATTTTAATAAATTAAAATTTCTATATGTGTGCTTGCCCATGTTCAGAGGCCTGATGAGGTCACTAGGTATTCTAATCTATCAATCTCCTTCAATTCCAGAGAACCTATGAGGGTGAATACCAGTTCTACTTGTTATTAGTTTTGTTCCAAACCCATCTATGTCTTGGGTCAAACTAAATAGTAGATAAAATATCTTATCCCTGAACAGATGAGGGAAGGATGATAGCTTTACCCAGGGAAGTCAGGTTGCTGTAATTTTCCAGCATTACGTCTTTGTATAGTTTTCTCTGGGAAGAATCCAGCAGGGGCCATTCTTTCTCAGTAAAATCCACAGCAATATCTTGGAAGGTCACGGACTCCTGGAACACCATACACTTTGAGGTCAGTGAAAAACCAGCTCACAGCAAGACAACAGAGGTGGAACAGGGGCATGAGAAATCTGATGTGTGACTTCAAGATATAGTTTGCTGAAGATTTCAGTATATGTGTTGGAAGAATATTCCCAGACAATGTCTATTCCTTTGAGGAGATCTTAACTTGTATCACTACTTCAAATACAAGTGACAAGAAGAAATTTGTTTTCCACCTCTAGGGTAGTTGAGAGCTTGCAGCTTTAGTTCCTTTCTGTCACAGTTGATTCTGAGCACCATGCAAACATGAGAGGAACACTTGCTACACAGATCACTTCCTCTAACTTCCTCAATGATTACAACCTTCCAACTTCCCTTGTTGTCCTGGATGAGTATATAAAAGAATTCCAACATGCAACAGTGGTGGTGAGGGCGTCCTAAAATGAACCTGTCCCACTCACCCTTGTACCTTGAGATCTTAAGTACCTGAGAGGAAACACAAGTTGGTGTATCAGGCTCTGGAGAATGGCAAGCAAACAAATGCAAATTCTGCTGACAGGAATGGTATTTTGAAGGAAGAAGAAATTCTGATTCCTGGTTACCTGCACAGCCCTGAGTTGATATAGCTAAGATGAGAAAATAAAGTCCTTGAGATTCACCTGCCCTCTCAGCAAGCATATTCAAATAACCCCCACACACAACATACCCCATCCCCACACCCTTCTGCTTATTTACAGACAAGGACAGAGAAGAGGGTGTTGGTGATATGCAACCATGGGCAACAATGTATTGTACACACCACTTGCTTAGGTCCATGTGAGACTTCAGTTTTTTTTTTTTTCTTTTCAAGTTCAACACCTTTACATAAATATAATAACTCATCTTAGGAATGAGACTCTTCATTAAACATTTATTTATGCTTCACAGTTATACACAAAGCCGGAGATCATTTTAGGTACTTTTCCAACACAGCTATTTTGACTGTAACCTGTCACTGGAGGTAAGGTATAGAATTTTCCACAAGTGGCATTATAGCTACCATCACAAACTTTCAAATTAGGGAATTTTCAGAATAGGGATATTCAGCCTCTATGTAGTCCCATTTTCAGAGTGAGGAAACTGAAGTCCCAAGAGGTAAAGCTGTTGCCTTTCTGATATTTATCAAAGCATAAGATTAATTTTCACCTTTACTGTCTTCACTATATGTGTCAACTATATACATGCTCTTCTTTGTTCCACACCTACTCATGCCCATATGAACTACCATCTCATTCAGCTCACCCATCCTGGCTCAAAAGCTTACAAAAACATACCTTCTGTATCTTAGGCATAGCAAGCATTGCTCATTTACTGAGGACAAGAACAAAAGAACTTACCAAATGTGGGAGACAGACCAAGGGTAGCCATCCCTTGGGGGCATAGGCAACTTTAGCTGAATGTAGCTGCTTTTCAAAGCTGACAACGGGGACTTCACAGGCTGTATCTCTTATTTGGTGAGGAGAACTCTGAAATTGTTTCTTGCCATTTCTTTTTGACCAGCTGTCTGATAATGGGTTAACAACATACTAAATAAAGAGAAATTCAAAGCATTTCCACTAACATCAGGAACAAGACAACACTGCCCATTTTCTCCATATCTATTCAATATAGTATTTGAAGTCTTGGCTAGAACACTGAGACAATTGAAGGAGATCGAGGGAATACAAACAGGAAAAGAAGGAGTTAAAGGATTTTTAACCACACACATATGATATGAATATATATATATATACACATACATACACACATATGTGTGTGTGTGTGTGTGTGTGTGTGTGACCCTAGAGTCCACCAGGAAATTCCTCAGCTGATAAACACTTTCACTAAAGTTGTCTTGCACAACAATCAGAAGCCTGTTTATGCACAAATATAAATGGGCTGTGAAATCATGCAAATAATATCTTTTACAATAGCATATATAGTATATGTATAATATATATGCTTAAATACATATGTGTATATATATTGGTCTCTAAATATAAAATATCCTGAATAATAAAAGACTTCCTGGAGTTATCACCATCTTCAAATCTCAAATTGTACTACAGAACTACCATAATAAAAACAGCATGGTTTGCCAATAAAATCAAACATACTGATAAATGGAAACACATCTAGCACCCAAACAAGTCCACACACCAACGGACACCTGATTTTTGATTTAAAAAAAAAAAAAAAAAGAGAGAAGTTCCCAGCCCCTACCAGAGGTTTCCCTATCCCCGCAGAACCATCCTGAGTCCCTGCCTATCAGATCTTTGACCCCCATTGCCGGGCTTCTTCTAGAGGTGAGTCTGGGACCAGTTTGGGTTGAATCCCTCCAACACCCTTCCCTGGGAAATCCCTGTATTGGCCCATAATCTCGCTCCCCTGTGTGCTGTCCCTAGCTAGAGTACTCCCTGTGCTCTGATACCTCCCCCCTCCCCGCCTCACCCCACAAAGAGCCTGCCCTCTCCCCACTCTGCCCACTATCTCACCACTCTTGTTGAGCACTGGAACAGAGGGCGGAGACAACATTCTAGGAACTTCCCGGAGCTGATCTGAGCGCACTAGACCGGCCTATCCATGAGGGACCACCCTGAATCGCCAGTTGCCTGATTTCTCACCCCCACTGCCAGTCCTCTGCCAGAGTTCTGGGCCCCAGCCAGATATCTGCCTATCCTCTTGGGACCATCTAAGTCCCTGCCTGCTGGATTTTTGACCTCCTTCGCAGGGCCTCTGCTGGAGCCTGATCTTTGACCTCCATTGCCAGACCCCTGCATGAGGAGATATTTCATAGAGAGTTTGGACCACCCAGAGCTACAAATATCGAACTTCTGACCCACATAAGCACCATGGAGAGAGAGAGAGAGAGAGAGAGAGAGAGAGAGAGAGAGAGAGAGAGAGAGAGAGAGCCCACTGGAACAAGCGATGGGAAGACGGAAATACAAAAAAACACCTAACAATAGAAAAACAAGCAAGACACTACCAGAATCTAGGTAATCTACATCAACTAGACCTGAACAACCTAAAGCAGATGAAGCAGAAGAGAATGACTTAAAAAATATTGTCATAAAAATGGTAGAGGCCTTCAAAGACGATGGAAGAAAATCCCTTAAAGAATTGGAAGAAAAAACAAACAAAATATTGGAAGAAATGAACAAATCTCTTAAAGAAAGTATGGAAAACCAAGAAAAAACAATTAAACAGAGAAGGAAACAGTTCAAGACTAGAAAACTGAAATAGAGACAATAAAGAAAACTCAAACTGAAGGAATGCTGGAAATAGAAAAACTGGGCAAACAATCGGGAACTACAAGCATAATCAATAGAAAACAAGAGATGGAAGAGAGAATCTCTAGAGGAAATAGATTCAATGACCAACGAAAATCTTAAATCCACAAAATCCTTAACACAAAACATCCAGGAAATGTGGGACACCATGAAAAGGCCAAACCTAAGCATAATAGGCATAGAGGAAGGCAAAGCAGCTCAGCTCAAAAAGTGCAGAAAATGTATTCAACAAAACCACTGAAGAAAACTTTCCCAATCTGAAGAAGGACATGCCCATGAAAGTAAAAGAAGCATACTGAACACCAAATAAACTGCACCAAAGAAAAAAGACCCCTCCGACACATAATAATCAAAACACCTAACATACAGAACAAAGAAAGAATATTAAGAGCAGAGAAGGAAAAAGGCCAAGTAACATATAAAGGCAAACCTATCAAAATTACACCTGACTTCTCCATGGAAACTCGCAAGGGCCAGAAGGTCCTGGATATATGTTCTACAAGTACTAAGAGTAGATGGATGCCAGCCCAGGCTACTATACCCAGCAAAACTCTCAATCACTATAGACGGAGAAAAGAAGATATTTAATGACAAAGCCAAATTTTCACAATACGTATATACAAATCAGCCCTACAGAAAATTCTGGGGAAAAAACTACAACCCATGGAAGTTAACTATGCTCACAAACATATAGGCAATAGATAATCCCACGCCCCCAGAACCCAAAAGTAAAGCAGGGCAAATATATTCTCAATACCACTGCCAAAAACATCTAAAACAAACAAGATTTAACAATCAATGGTCCTTACTTTGCCTCAACATTAATGATCTTAACTGACATATAAATATACACAGGCTAACAAAATGGATACGAAGACAGAATCCATCCTTCTGCTGCATACAAGAAACATATCTAAGCTTCAAAGACAGACATTACCTCAGGGTAAATGGTTGGGAAAAGATTTTCCAATCAAATGGACCCAAGAAGCAAGCAGGTATGGCTATCTTTATATCTAACAAGTTAGACTTCAAACCAAAATCAATCAAAAGAGATGAAGATGGTCATTTTGTTCTTATCACAGGAGAAATCGATCAGACCGAACTCTCAATTCTAAACATATATGCCTCAAATACAAAGGCACCGAAATTCATAAGAGAAATGCTACAAAAACACAATGCTCACATAAAACCTCACACACTCATAGTGGGAGACTTCAACACCCCACACTCACTGATAGACAGGACCACCAGTAAGAAACTTAACAAAGAAACAACAGAACTAAAAGAAGTTATGTCTCAACTGTGTTTAACAGACATCTATAGAACATTTCATTCAAACACCTTCATCTCTGTTCCACAAGGAACATTCTCTAAAATCGACCACATGCTAGGCATAATAATACACCTCAACAGATACAAAAAACTAGAATACTCCTCTGTATCTTATCAGACCACCATGCTTTAAAGTTGGAATTCAACACCATCACAAATTGCAGAAACCCTACAAACGCATGGAAACTGAACAATGTGCAATTGCACCATACCTGGGTCATAGAACATATAAAGAAAGAAATTAAGGACTTCCTAAAATTCAAGGAAAATGAGGACACAACATACCTGAACTTATGGGACACCTTGAAAGCTGTGCTATGAGGGAAGTTCATTGCACTAAGTGCCCATATGAAGAAAATGGAGGATAATCAAAGTAGAGAATTAACAGCACAACTGAAAGCCTTAGAACAAAAAGAAGTAAGCTCACCCCAGAGAATTAGACACCAGGAAATAATCAATTTCAGGGCTGAAATCAGTAAAGAGAAACCAGAAAAAAAAATACGAAAAAAAAATCAATGCAACAAACAGTTGTTTTTTTGAGAAATTCAGCAAAAAAAAAAAAAAAAAAAAAAAAAAAGCAGAGAGAGAACATGCAAATTAACAAAATCAGAAATGAAAAGGGGGACATAACAATGGACACAGAGGAAATCCAGACAATTTCCAGGTCATACTTTGAAAACCTGTATTCCACAAAATATGAAAATTCAAAGGAAATGGACAAATTTCTGGATAACTATCACTTACCAAAATTAAACCAAGAACAAACAACATAAATAGATCTATAGCCCATAATGAAGTAGAAGCCGTCATCAAGAGCCTTCCAACCAAAAAAAGCCCATGGCTAGATGGCTTCAGTGCAGAATTTTACCAGAAATTCAAGGAAGAGCTAACACCAATACTTCTCAAATTGTTCCACACAATAGAAACAGAAGGTTCATTACCAAACTCTTTTTATGAGGCCACAATCACCTTGGTACCCAAGCCACACAAACACAACTAAGAAAAAAATTACAGACTAATATCCATCATGAACATTGATGCAAAACTACTGACAAACCGAATCCAAGAATACATCAGAAAAATCATCTACCATGACCAAGTAGGCTTCATCCCTGTTTTGCAGGGATGACTTAACATACGAAAACCTATCAAAGTGATCTACCTTATAAACAAACTGAAAAAGAAAAACCACATCTGCCTAGATGCTGAGAAAGCCATCGACAAAATTCAACAGCCTTTCAGGATAAAGGTCTTAGAGGGATCCGGGATAACAGTTAAACATAATTAGAAATATACAGTAAAGCAACATCTAACATCACACTGAATGGAGAGAAGCTTAAGGCGGTTCCTCTAAAATCAGAACAAGATAAGGCTGTCCTCTCTCCATATCTCTTCAATATTGTACTTGAAGTTCTAGCTAAAGCAATAAGACAACAAAAGGAGATGAAGGGGATACAAATTGGAAAGGAATAAGTCAAAATTTTTCCATTTGCAGATGATATGAGAGTTTATATAAGCGACCCAGAAAACTCTACCAGGGATCTCCTACAGTTGATAAACACCATCAGCAATCTAGCAGGATACAAGAAAAACTCAAAAAAAAAAAAAAAAAATCAGTAGCCCTACTTTATTCAGAGGACATAGGGGCTGAGAAAGAAATCAGAGAAACATCACCCTTTACAATAGCCACAAACAACATGAAGAATCTTGGGGTAACACTTACCCAACAAGTGAAAGACCTATATAGCAAGAACTTTGTGTGTTTAAAGAAAGAAATTAAAAAAGATACCAGAAAATGGAAAGATCTCCCATGCTCTTGGATAGGCAGGATAAACATAGTAAAAATGGCAATCTTGCCAAAAGCAATCTATATAGATTCAATGCAATTCTCATTAAAATCCCAGCACAATTCTTCACTTACCTTCAAAGGATAATAATCAACTTTATATGGTAAAACAAAAGATCAAGGATAGACAAAACAACCCTGTACAATAAAGGAATTTCAGGAGGCATCATCATCCCCAATTTTTTTTTCCACCATACTTTTTTTTTTAATTTAATTTATTATTTTACATGTTGATCCCAGTTACCCCTCCCTCCCTCCCTCCCTCCCTCCCTTTTACCTTCTCTGCCCTCTCACATGCACTCTAACCACCCTCCCCTCCCATCCCCCCACCCCAATTCCATATGTAGGGGAATGCCATCAAGTTGGGGTCATGTAGATCTGACAGGTCATGTGAAGTAGGGACTAGGGCTTCTCTCCTGTCTCTAGGTTAAGGCAGTTATCCCTCCATGGGGGATGTGTTCGCAAGGTCCTTTTGTGTACCAGGGATACATCCTGGCTCCACTGTCTGAGGTCCCTTAGACTGCTCAGTCCTTCTGGCTGAGATCCATATTTAGCATCATCCCCGACTTTAAGCTCTACTTTCAGAGTCCTGAAAATAGCATTGACACAAAAATAGCCAAGTGGACCAATGGAATCGAAGTGAAAATCCTGATATTAATTCACACACCTACAAATACCTGATTTTTGACAAAACAGCTAGGTAAAAGTATACAATGGAAGGAGGAAAGCATCTTCAACAAATGGTGCTGGAACAACTGGATGATGGTGTGTAGAAGACTGCAGATAGACCTTTGTCTATTGCCAGGCACAAAACTCAACTCCAAATGCATCAAAGACATCAACATAAATATAGCCACACCAAACCTCTTAGAAGAGAAAATGGGAGGTATAAGAGAACGCTTCATGAACATAACTCCAGGGGCACAGACACTGAGATTGACAATTAATAAATGGGACCTCCTCAAACTTAGAAGCTTCTGTAAGGCAAAGGACACAGTTGCCAAGACCAAAGGGCAGCCCACAAAATTGGAAAAGATCTTCACCAATCCTACATCTGACAGAGTGCTGATCTCCAAAATATACAAAGAACTCAAGAAACTAGTCAACAAAACACCAAATGGGGTATAGAAGTGAATAGAGAACTCTCAATAGAGGAAATCAAAAAGGCTGAAAGACACTTAAGAAAGTGCTCAACATCCTTAGCAAATGCAAATCAAAACAACTTTGAGATACCATCTTACTCCTGCCAGAATGGCTAAAATTAGAAACACCAATGACAACTTATGCTGGAGAGGATATAGAGAAAGGGGAACAGGGCTGGAGAGATGGCTCAGCTGTTAAAGGCTAGGCTCACAACCAAAAACATAAGAGGAAGGGGAACACTCTTCCACTGCTGGAAGTGCAGTGGTGGAAGTGCACTGGTGGAAGTGCAAACTTGTACAGCCATTTTGTAGATCAGTATGGCGGTTCCTCTGGAAAATGGGAGTCAGTCTACTACAAGACCCAGCAATCCCCCTCTTAGGCACATACCCAAATGATCCACATCCATGCAATAATGATCTGTGCTTAGCTATGTTCATAACAGAATTATTTGTAATAGGAAGAAGCTGGGAGCAATCTAGATGTCCCTATACCGAAGAATGGATAAAGAAGATGTGACACATTTACACAATGGAATACTACTCTGCAGAAAAAAAAAAATCAATGGAATCTTGAAATTCTCAGGCAAGAGGATGGAACTTGAAGAAACCATCCTGAATGAGATAACCCTGCCACAAAAAGGGGAACATGGTATGCACTTGCTCATATATTGATTTTACACCTAGAGCAAAGGATCACCAAACTATAATTCATACTGTCAGAGAAAGTAGGATACAAGGAGGATTCTAAGAGATTCATATAAGGTCCCTCACAGAAGAGGCAAGGGACAAGTTCTCCAGAGCACATGGGGAGTTGCGGGGCAGTGAGTGGAGAGGAAACTAGGAGAAAGAAAAGGGGAGGAGAGGAAAGCACGTGGGACTAGAAAGACTGATTCAGGGGAGCAATTGAAGAGAGGAGAGAGTGAGAGAGAGACAGAGACAGAGAGAGAGAGAGAACTTAAAAGAGGGAGCCAAAAGTCTTAATAACTATATACGCATATGTTGGGACATAGATGGTCATCACCTTATGGGTCAGGTTATAGCTTCAGTTATTTAAAGAGGTGGGGAAAAATGCAGGAGGCAGGCCAAAGACTTGCCTTGGGTATGGACAACCAGGACATTTCAAAAGGAACTGCTGTGGCTCCAGAATGCAGTACTCAGTTTCTTAAATGGTCAGATGATGAAGGACATATAGGTCTTTTTCATCCTTTTGTGTTAAGTCCTATCCCTGTTAATCTTTGGGGAAGAGATGTGCTTCAGGCCATGGGAGCAGTCCTTACTACTGAGCCTGTTAAAAATATGCTGGCTGACCAAGGTTATGTATAAGGAAGAGGACTGGGTAACTTCCTACAAGGTGACCCTCAGTCTGTTGCATCTAAAAATTTAATTATCAAAAGAGCCAGAGGTCACTCTGGGCTGGGAAATATTCCCTAGGAGCTATTGCTGTGCAGCCTGTTCCCATTCCTATTATCTTGAAAACTGATAACCCAGTATGGGTGGAGCAATGGCCCTTATCTATTGAGAAATTACAGGCTGCACATCAACGTGTAAAGGCAGGACATAGTGTTTCTTCAACTTCCCCAGGGAATACTCCAATCTTTGTTATAAAGAAAAAAAATCTGGAAAATGGAGACTCCTACAACATCTCTGAGCTGTTAATGATTGTATGCAAATTATGGAATCAACACAACCTGGCTTACCTTCCCCTGTAGGTATTCCTCAAGGCTATCATTTATTAGTTATAGACCTAAAAGATTGCTTTTTTAGCATTCCTTTGCATCCTCAGGATAGTGAGCGATTTGCATTTAGCATTCCTTCTATTAATTTTAAAAAGCCCTATAAGAGATATCAATGGATGGTGTTGCCTCAAAGAATGGCCAATGGTCCTACTATTTGTCAAATTTATGTATCTTTGGCCATTGCCCCCATTAGAGAAAAATTTCAACCCCTGTATATTATACATTATATGGATGAAATTCTTTTAGCTGGCCCAGATTCTAAGGACGTAAATGAGGCTTTTGGGGAATTGCAACATAATCTTCAACTAGCTGGCTTAAGAATAGCTCCAGAAAAGGTGCAACAAGAATTTCCCTACCAATACCTGGGTCATCAATTGTTATATTCTGGTATCAGTCCTCAAAAGATTTCATATATTGGCTCCCTTAAAAACTGCTGCTTATATAGCTCCAGTGTCTCGTGTACAAGAACATTTACTAGCCATACAAAGCCTACTATTGGAGGTGCTCTCATCCAATTTTTGTAGGACATCTCTGAGCACATTCTGATTTGCCCAGTCCTTTAAGTGAAGGAAATGCCATTGCTGACTTTAATACTAAAAAAAGATAATGCCATCATGATGATGAGAGAGTCTGGTTATGAAGCAGCCTACAAAGCTCATACAACCTTCCACCTTAATGCAGGGTCACTTAAATTCCATTTTAAAATTACTAGAGACCAAGCTATTGATATAGTTAAGAATTGTCCCCTATGTGCAGAGTTCTTACCTGTTCCACACCTTGGAGTTAACCCCCGTGGTGTCACACCTAATGTTATCTGGCAGATGGATGTTATCCATGTTCCTTCCTTTGGTCGACTACAATTTGTTCATGTATCTGTGGATACACATTCTCATCTCATATTTGCCTCTGCTCATACTGGAGAAAGGCTTAAGGATATTAAGAGCCATTGTTTACAAGCCTTTGCTTATATGGGAATGCCCAGACAATTAAAAACTTATAATGGCCATGCTTATACTAGTCAGGATTTTAATTCTTTTAGCAAAAAATTTTTTATCTCACATAAGACAGGCATCCCTTATAATCCTCAGGGTCAGGCCATCCATGGTGGAGCATGCACATTGCACAATTAAAGCCTATCTTCATAAAACAAAAAAGGGGGAGTTTACAGGGTCTCCTCATAATCACCTTTCTCTTGTCCTTTATATTTAAAATTTTTAAACTATTGATGGTGGTGCTCGATCTGCGGCTGACCGGCACTGGCACCCTCAGTCATCTGACTATGGTTGAGTTATATGGAAGAATGTCAAGTCACTACTGGAAAATGGTGCGGCCCTGACCCAGTTCTAGTATGGTCCCGAGGGTCAGTTTGTGTCTTTCCACAAGACGCAGATAACCCTGTTTGGGTGCCTGAGCAGCTGATTCGCCATATGCGGAGGGATGGTGATTGTAACAGCCAGAAAGAAGGGCCAATGGGTCTTCAAGAATCTACCCATCCTGATGCCTGTGGGTCTGAGTAGCCATATGTGGCCTTTTTTCCATATAGTTTGGATTAAGCAGCTATAAATTTACACTTTGATCCAAAGGACAAGAATTTCACCTTCATCTCAGGCACTGTTATTCTGGTTCCATTCTTTTTGTTGTAACCAATGCTACTAATTTTGGAGAAAGTTTCAATTGTTCTCAGTAGGTCTGCCAACTACAGCTGTCCTGTGCCATGTACCTGAGGTGTGCAGCTGAGAGGAAAGGAGATTCTGGGATCACGGCTGCCAGTGCCGTCTTCACCACTGAAGCAACAGTTTCTACCATAGCTCTCTCCCAATCTGTAAATACTGCAAGTACAGTGGATCAACTATCAGGTGATTTGGCTGTAGACTTAGCCACCCAAAGCACACTTGATTATCTAGTACAAATAGACATTTTTAAACTAAATTTACAAACTAACCTCCTATAGGAACACTTGAATTTTTGTAAGGAGCTCATATGGCTTCTTATTCTCTGTCTTTCACACATATCTGTGTTAACGCATCATATTTCTCTAGAAATCCTGGAGTGATCAGTTTTTAAGTTATACACATTCTTTATACATGCTTTATACATGCAGATCATTAACATCTATGAACCTGAGTGCCATTTGCCAGTGCAGAAGGCCTTTTACAAGGACTTCAACTTGTGGGCAGAACATTGGGGTTTGTAGCCCTTGTACTTGGTGCTAATTTGCCACAACATTAGACAGGCCCAGGCCAACTTTCTAACAAGACAGATACTGTCTTTTGCTCAAGAGAAAATGCTTTTGCCCATGTGTGGCTGGCAAACTATTCACCAGTGACGGGTAAGGCAAATATCCAACCCAAGACAGGAAGGTTACAGGCCTGGGTGAGCTCTCCAATGATGGGTAAGGAATTATGCTGATGTCCTCTGCCACCTAAGGCAGGTGTTAGTTTATATTAAAAGAAAGGGGGACCTGTAGACCCCTGCATGGACCCCTGAGGTGCCTTGAGCAAGCCTGAAGATGTTGGTGAGAACGCCTTGCCCCAAGGCTGTTGTTGGTACTCTTTCCATTTTGATAACACACACCTTGTAGGGAGGAGCTAAGCCTAAAATTTCTGTAATCTTCCACTGCGCTGTAAGTCAGTATTTAAGCCCATTCTTTCCCCTCAATAAATGGCATTCGGTGTTCCAACATTGAGCGAATGACCCGCTGTCTTATCTTTATTTCAATCTCTAGGCCTTTGCCCGATTTGTGGAACAAATGGTAGCGCGGGTGCTACAGGATTGAAGAGAAAACTAAACATAAAGAAATGTCTAAAACTGACTGCAACCAACAATTTGAGCAACAGTGGAAAGGCTACCATAAATGCCCTTCCCTGATAATGAGATCATTGACTAACTTTTCCACTATCATGGATCCCTCATCTAGTACCTGTTGGAAACAGAAACAAACACCCACAAATAAATACTAAACTGAACTAGACAAACTGAACTAGAATCCAGATGCAGAGAGGGAAGACAAGACCATGCTGCAGAAACAATTAAGAGACAGCAAACCTCAACAAGGAGGATCTGATTGCTGGGAATCCAGCATGGGACTGACTTAGACCCCCTGAACATGGGTCTCAGCTAGAAGGCCTAAGCAGTCCTATGGACCTCAGACAGTGGAACCAGGATGTATTCCTGGTGCACAAAAGGACCTTGCGGGCACATACCTTATGGAGGGATATCCCCTTAACCTGGAGACAGGAGAGAAGTCCTAGTCCCTACTTCAAATGACTTGACAGATTTAGATAACTCCTTCTGGATGACATCACCCTATACGTGGAGTGGGGGGGATGGGAAAGGAGGGTGGTAGGGATAAATGTGAGGGGGGGTAGAGAGCGAAAGAGGGAGGGAAGGAGGGGGAAGGAAGGGGTGGAGGGAGAGGGAAATGGGATCGACTGTATTAAAAAAAAAAAAAAGAAGGAGCCATTATATATATAGACTTGAAGAGAAAACTGAACCCAAGGAAATGTCCAGAGACCTACAAGACAGACCCCAACTAACAATTTGAACAACAGTGGAAAGGTACCATAAATGTCCTTCCCTGATACTGAGATCAGCAACTAACTTATCCACAATCATGGAGCCCTCATTTAGTAGCTGATGGAGACAGAAGCAAACAGCCACAACTAAATACTGACCCGAACTGGAATACAGATGCAGAGAGGGCAGATAAGACCAGACTACAGAAACACATAGAGATAGCTGACCTGAGCAGGGAGGAGCTAATGGGCCCCCAGCCCAATAACTTGAAATCCAGCATGGGACTTACTCAGACCCCCTGAACATGGGTCTCAGCTAGAAGGCCTGAGTAGTCTATGGGACTTCATATTGTGGAACCAGGATGTATTCTTGGTGCACAAAAGGACTTTGTGTGCACATTTCCCATGGAGGGATACTTCCTTAACCTAGAGATAGGAGATAAGTCCTAGGCTCTACCCCTAATGACTTGACAGAGATAGATGACCCTCCTAGAGGGCATCACCCTACATGTAGCGGGGGGATGGGAGGTGAGAGTGGTCAGGGTGCATGTGAGGGTGAGAGACAGGTAAAGAGGGAGGGAGAGGGAACTGGGATTGATATGTAAAATAAAAATATAACTTAATATAAAAAATAAAACATTTGAAAATGTTTGTATAACGATCTTAACAAGTTTCACGGTATTCTAATGTGTTCTTCATGGTCTGACAGCTTTGTGATGCAAATTAAAGTCCATACTTATCAACATATTTTCATAAGGGCAGAGAGAGAACATGCAGATTAACAAAATCAGAAAAGAAAAGGGGACATAACAACGGACACTGAGGAAATCCAATTTTCAGATCATACTTTGAAAACCTGTACTCCACAAAATTTGAAAATACAAAGGAAATGGACAAATTTCTGGATAACTATCACTTACCAAACTTAAATCAAGAACAGACAAACAACTTAAATAGACCTATAACCCCTAATGAAATAGAAGCAGTTATCGAAAGCCTTCTAACCAAAAAAATCCCAGGGCCAGATGGCTTCAGTGCAGAATTTTACCAAAAATTCAAGGAAGAGCTAATACCAATAGTCCTCAAATTGTTCCACACAATAGAAACAGAATGTTCATCACCAAACTAATAAAGAAAACTACAGACCAATATCTCTCATGAACATAGATGCAAAAATACTCAATAAAATACTGGCAAACCTAATCCAAGAATACATCAGAGAAATCATCCACTATGACCAAGTGGGCTTCATGTCTGGGTTGCAGGGATGGTTTAACATACGAAAATCTATCCACCATATAAACAAACAGAAAAAGAAAAACACATGATCATCTCCCTAGATGCTGAAAAAACCTTCGACAAAACTCAACACCCTTTCATGATAAAGGTCTTGGAGAGAATAGGGAATAACAGGAACATACCTAAACATAATGAAAGCAATATACAGTAAAGCAACAGCCAACATCAAACTGAATGGAGAGAAGCTTAAGGCAACTAATCTAAAATCAGGAATAAGACAAGTTGCTCTCTCTCTCCATATCTCTTCAATATTGTACTTGAAGTTCTAACTAAAGCAATAAGACATCAAAAGGAGATCAAGGGGATAAAAATTAGGAGTGAAGAAGTCAAACTTTCACTATTTGCAGATGATATGATAGTTTACATAGCGACACAAAAACTCTACCAGGAAACTCCTACAGCTGATAAACACACTCAACCAAATATTAGGATACAAGATGAACTAAAATAAAAAAAAAAAAAAAATCAGTAGCTCTATGTAGGGCCCTGCATGGACCCCTAAGGAACCTTGAGCTAGCCTGAAGCTGTTGGCAGGAACTCCTTGCCCCAAGGCTTTTGTTGGTACTCTTCCCGTGACAACACATCTTGTGACACACACCTAGTGGCAACACATCTTGTGACACACATCTCTGACAACACAGGGAGGAGCTAAGCCAAAAAACTCCTGTAATTTTCCACTGTGCTATAAGTCGGTATTTAGCCCGTTCTGGCCCCTCAATAAACGGCATTCGGCATTTGGTGTTCCAACTTTGCCATTGAATGAATGACCGGCTGTCTTGTCTTTATTTCAATCTCTAGGCCTTCGCCCGATTCGTGGAACAGATTGTAGCGCAGGCGCTACAGCTCTACTATATAGAGACAACAAAGGGGCTGAGAAAGAAATCAGAGAAACATCACCTTTTACAATAGCCACAAACAACATAAAGCATCTTGGGGTAACACCAAACAAGTGAAAGACCTATATAGCAAGAACTTTGTGTGTTTAAAGAAAAAAAATTAAAGAAGATACCAGAAATGGAAAATCTTCCATGCTCTTGGATAGGTAGGATAAACAGTAAAAATGGCAATCTTGCCAAAAGCAATCTACAGATTCAATGCAATCCCCATTAAAATCCCACCACAATTTTTATTGATCTTGAAAGGATAATAATCAACTTTATATGGTAAAACAAAAGACCAAGGATAGACAATACAACCCTGTACAATAAAGAAACTTCAGGAGGCATCACCATTCCTGACTTTAAGCTCTACTGCAGAGCTATAGTTCTGAAAACAGCCTGGTATTGGTACAAAAATTGACAAGTAGACCAATGGAATCGAAGTGAAAATCCTGATATCAAGGCACACACCTACAAATACCTGATTTTTGACACAATGGAAGGAGGAAAGCATCTTCAACAAATGGTGCTGGAACAACTTGATGGTATGTAGAAAACTGCAGATAGACCCATGTCTATCGCCATGCACAAAACTCAACTCCAAATGCATCAAAGACATCAACATAAATCCAGCCATACTGGACCACTTGGAAGAAAATGGGAGGCACCCTTGAACAAATTGGTACAGGAGACCGCTTCCTGAACGTAACTCCAGGAGCACAGACACTGAGATCAACAATTAATAAATGGGACCTCCTCAAACTTAGAAGCTTCTGTAAGGCAAAGGACACAGTTGCCAAGACCAAAAGGCAGCCCACAAAATAGGTGAAGAAAAGATCTTCACCTATCCTATATCTGACAGAGGGCTAATCTCCAAAATATACAAAGAACTCACAAAATTAGTCAACAAAACACCAAATAACCCTATTAAAAAATGGGGTACAGAACTGAATAGAGAACTCTCAATAGAGGAAATCAAAAAGGCTGAAAGACACTTAAGACAGTGCTATCAGGGAAATGCAAATCAAAACAACTTTGAGATACCATCTTACTCCTGCCAGAATGGCTAAAATTAGAAACACCAATGACAACTTATGCTGGAGAGGATGTAGAGAAAGGGGAACACTCCTCCACTGCTGGTGGAAGTGCAAACTTGTACAGCCATTTTGTAGATCAGTATGGCGGTTCCTCTGGAAAATGGGAGTCAGTCTACCACAAGACCCAGCAATCCCCCTCTTAGACATATACCCAAATGAACCACATCCATGCAATAATGATCTGTGCTTAGCTATGTTCATAACAGAATTATTTGTAATAGGAAGAAGCTGGGAGCAATCTAGATGTCCCTATACCAAAGAATGGATAAAGAAGATGTGGCACATTTATACAATGGAATACTACTCTGCAGAAAAAAAAATCAATGGAATCTTGAAATTCTCAGGCAAGAGGATGGAACTTGAAGAAACCATCCTGAATGAGATAACCCTGCCACACAAAGGGGAACATGGTATGCACCTGCTCATATATGGATTTTAGACCTAGAGGAAAGGATCACCAGACTGTAATTCACACTGCCAGAGAAAGTTGGATACAAGGAGGATTCTAAGAGATTCATATAAGGTCCTTCACCGAAGGGGAAAGGGACAAGATTCCTGAGCATATGCGGAGTTGGGGAGGGGGGTGGAGGGGCAGTGAATAGTATACTAGGAGAAAGAGAAGGGAAGGAGAGGAAATACTTGGGATTAGGAAGATTGAATCAGGGAAGGAATAGAAGAAAGAGGACAGGAAGAGAGAGAGAGAGAGAGAGAGAGAGAGAGAGAGAGAGAGAGAGAGAGAGAGAGAGAGAGAGCATAAAAGAGGGAGTCATTATAGGTTTAAAGAGGAAACTGAACCTAGAGAAATGTTCAGAGACCTACAAGACTGACTCCAAATAACAATATTAGTAACAGTGGAAAGATTACCTACCATAAATGCCCTTCCCTATTGAGATCAACAACTAACTTATCCATCATAAAGCCCTCATCTAGCAGCTGATGGAAACAGAAGCAAACACCCACAACTAAACACTGAGTCGAACTGGAACCCAGAATCAGAGAAGGAAGACAAGACCAGGTTGCAGCAACACATAGAGACAGCTAACCTGAAGAATGTGGAGCTAATGGACCCCCAGACTGATAGCTGGAAATCCAGCATTGGGACTGACTCATACCCCCTTAACATGGGTCTCAGCTAGAAAGCCTGGGCAATCTAAAGGATTTCAGACAGTGGAAACAGGGTTTATCCCTGGTGCACAAAAGGAATTTGGGGGCACATCCCCTTAACCTAGAGGCAGGAGAGAAGGCCTAGTCCCTACTCCAAATGAACTGACAGATTTAGATAACCTGTCCTGGAAAGCATCACCTTACATGTGGAGTGGGGGGGGGAATGGGAGGGGAAAGGAGAGGTGCTGAGGGGTATAAGAGGGTGGGAGAGAGGGAAAGTGGGAGGGAGGGAAAGAGGGAGAGGGAACAGAGGTTGATATGAAAAAAAAAAAAAAAAGCCAGAAATACACTTCAGGAAAAACAAAACAAAATGAAAAGCAGCATCTTCAACAAATGGTGCTAATCAAATGGGATTGCTGCATGTAGAGGAATCTAAATAGATCCATACTTTTCATCATGCACAAAACTTAACTTCAAATGGATCAAAAACTTCAACATAAGTCTAGATATACTGAATATGACAGAAGAGAATGTGTGGGAATAGTTCTGTATGCACTGGCATAGAAGACTTTCTGAACAGAACAATAGCAAAAGCAATAAGAATAATTAACAAATGGGACCTCATGAAATTGAAAAGCTTCTGTATGGCAAAGGATATCATCATTTGCAGAAAGTATCAGTCTATAGATTGGGAAAAGATTTTTACCAGCTTCACTTCTGACAGAGCTAATATCTAAAACAAACAAACAAACCACCCTGCACACAGAGTATTTTCAAAAGAGGACACACAAATGGCCGAGGATACCTTAAAAAATGAATCAGGAAAATGCAAATCAATACAACTTTGAGATTTCATTATACACTAGTCAGAATGGCGAAGACCATTAAGACATGACTGTTCATGCTGCTGAGGATATGGAGTATGGGGAACACTCATCTATTAATGGTGGGCATGCAAGCTCATACAGCTATAGTTGAAATCAATGCAGTTCCGCAGGAAGACTGGAATACGTTTACCTCAAGATGCATTTATACCATTCTTGTGCATGACATGTGTTTCAACCATGTTCACTTATGCTCTATTCATAACAGCCAGAAATTGAAATGGTATAGATGTCCCTCAACAGAAGTATGAACAAAGAAAGCATGGTACATTTATATTATGGAATACTTCTCAGTTGGTTAAAAAAATAATAATGAAATTTGCAGGTAAATGGAGTTAGAACAAGTCATTCCAAGTGAAGTAACCTAAACCCAAAAAGACAAATATGGTATGTATTTGCTTATATGTAGATATTAGCTGTTAAGTCTTCAATAAGCAGGCTACAATTCACAATGCACATAAGCACAGAGATTAAGTATGAAATGATGGGAGATGTCATTCTGTAAATATGTTTCTCATACTGGTTAATGAATAAAGCACTGTTGGCCATTCGGAAAGCAAGATAGGCGGGACTAGGAGACAAGGAGGATTCGAGGAAGTAGTAGGGAGGAGTCAGCATGTAGAGATTGGAGAGAGCAGATGCCAGCTCCACTCTCTGGTAAGATGAGACCACATGGAAATACTTAGATTAATAGAAATGGGTTAATAATTAAGACAGAGCTAGCCAATAAGAAACTAGTAACTGGCCAACAGAATTATATCAAATACAGCATCTCTCTGTGTGTTAATTGGGGCTGGTGTGGCGGTGAGTCCAGCAGCAGAAAAAACTACTCATAACAATGAATCAAGGGACAAATGGAGAGAAATGGATCTCCCCAAATAGGAAAAATAGTTATGAATGGACTGAGGGTAGGACTAGAAGAGGAGGATCAAATGAAAGGGGGAGGGAAGAAGGGTGAAGGAGGAAATAGGAGGCATAGTTCATAGACCATTTGAAGAGTTGCATGGTAACTCAATACAGTAGAAGTTTTCTAAAAAATATAAATATATAAAAGTCATCTAAAAGGAATCACCAAATAATGGGAGAGATGGGATTTCAATTGGATATCTCTCATCACTGAATGAAGTCTCTAGTTCTGGGAATGGGTTAGACATAATTGTGTAGCATTCATAGGTAGCATTCATAGGGCCTATGTGGGTATGGGCTTGATGGGGTCTCAGCACCAAGAAGCAAAGTAGACACAAGTTCTATCCCTGAACCAGAAGCTATCTCCAATTGACAACTACTTGAATAAGAAAACTTAGTTTTTTCCAATGGAGTCTCAATGGAGAAACAAATCGCTCTTAAGGGTAAGCCTCAGGGTCAGCAGTAGATGACCAACAGAAAATGGAAGAAAAAAAAGGAAGGGGGAATAGTAAACATGATTTTAAAAAGACTGTAAAAAATTCCTAACAATGTTAAAATGTAGGGAGACTTAGAAGATTCACAATAATGGTCTTCCACAATATGAAAAATAATAAGTATACAGAGGAAAATCAAAGGAACAGAAGAGAGCTAGAAAGAAATTTGGTATGTGTAGATAAACCATTTCCTTTCCTTCCCTTCCCTCCCACCCTACCCCCTTCTACTTTTTCTAGACACAATCTCTTCTGTTTAATAGTCCTGGCTGTCCTAGAACTTGTTGTATAGATCAGGCTGGCCTCAAACTCATAAAGATCCACTTGCCTGTGCCCAACAAAAGTTTATTAATTATGGCACAAAGTAATTCAATACCAAAGAACCTTTATGATAACTGTTTAGGAGACTCTTCCTTGAAATGTAAGTTGACCATTATTTTAATTACAGACACATAAATGATTTGAGTTAAACAAAAAAAAAAAAAAAAATTAAGGATTAATTAAGCAACAAGTATACAACATCAAGGATTTAATCATAAAGATTACCTTTAACAGCCTTGAAGGGTTTAGGTTACTGTGTGTGTAGTCTGAGATGAGGAGAGAGAAAAAGCAAATAAGATAGGGAAGTAGAAGAAGGGCAGGGATAAAGAGGAAAAGAGAAGGAAAAGCAAACACCTTATAAGAGTATTAAACAGGTATGGGTAGGGAAAAGTGTGAAATATTAACCAGTTTTAAATGATGAAGTTCTGATACATGATATGACACATACAAATAAACAATTGTGTTAATGGACATTAGCAAGACAAAGAAAGGCAGATGTATGATTTCACTTTCATGAGATTCACAAAGTGAATCATTTATGTTTAAAAAACAATGTTTTTTCAAGAGGTTGTGGAGAAAAGAAATGAGGGATTCTTTAAGAGATTCCCAGTTTCAGTTTAAAATTATAATTCAAAAGTTACATGGGGAAATGTGGCCCATTCTGAATGTACGCAATACCACTGAATTGAACAATAAGAGATAAGTTTTATTTCATGTCATTAAAAAAAAAGACAACTTATGCTGGAGAGGATGTGGAGAAAGGGGAACACTCCTCCACTGCTGGTGGGAGTGCAAACTCATACAGCCATTTTGTAGATCAGTATGGCAGTTCCTCAGGAAAATGGGAATCAGTTTAACCCAGGACCTGGCAATCCCCTTCTTAGATATACCCAAATGATCCACATCCATGCAACAAAGATGTGTTCAACTATGTTCATAGCAGCATTATTTGTAACCTGGAAGCAACCTAGATGCCCCTCAACTGAAGAATGGATAAAGAAGATGTGGCCATCTACACAATGGAACACTACTCTGCAGAAAAAAATATTCGCAGGCAAGTGGATGGCACTTGAAGAAACCATCCTGAATGAGGTAACCCAGTCACAAAAACAGGCTCATATATGGATTTTAGACCTAGAGCAAAGGATCACCAGCCTATAATTCATACCACCAGAGAAACTAGGATACAAAGTGTATTCTAAGAGATTCATATAAGGTCCTTAGCAGAAGGGGGAATGACAAGTTCCCAGAGCACAGGGGAAGTGGGGGGGCAGTGAATGGAGAGAGAAGTAGGAAAAAGAGAGGGGGAGGAGAGGCAAAATAGGTGCGACTAGGAAGATTGAATCAGGGTAGGAATAGAAGACAGAAGAGAGAAAGAGAGAGAGTACATAAAAGAGGGAGCCATTATTGGTTTGAAGAGAAAACTAAACCTAAAGAAAGGTCTAGAGACCTACAAGACTGCCGCCACCTAATAATTTGAACTTCCGTGGAAAGGCTACCATAAATGCCCTTCCTGGATAGAGAGATCAACAACCAACTTATCCATGGAGCCCTCAACTAATGCCTGATGGAAACAGGAGCAAACACCCATACCTAAACACTGAGTCAAACTAGAATCCAGATGCAGAAGGAGAGGACAAGACCAGGTTGCAGCAACACATAGAGACAGCTGACCTGAACAAGGAGAAGCTAACGGGCCCCCGGACTGATAGCTGGGAATCCAGCATGGGACTGACTCAGGCCCCCCTGAATATGGGTCTTAGCCAGAAGGACTGAGCAGTCTAAGGGACCTCAGACAGTGGAAACAGGATGTATCCCTGGTGCACAAATAGACTTTGCGGACATATCCCCCATGGAGAGATACTGCCTTAACCTAGAGACAGGAGAGAAGTCCTATTCCTTACTTCAAATGACCTGACAGACCTACATGACTCCACCTGGATGGCATTGGGATGTGGGGATGGGAGGAGAGGGTGATCAGGGTGCATGTGAGGGGGCAGAGAGGGTAAAAGGGAGGGAGAGGGGACTGGGATCGACATAAATTAAAAAAAAGACTGATTTTTATGTGTATGAGTGTTTTGCCTTCATGTATGTATGCATGTGTCCTGTGTTACTGGTGCCTACAAAGATCAATCCCTGTAACTGAAGGAACTGTTCTGAGTAGCCACAAGGGTGTTGGGAACCAACAGGAGTCCTCTGTAATACCAAGCACTCTTATCCTGTGAGACAGACCTCCAGCCACTTATCTCAATAGTTCAAGTTTTAAAAAGCTATTTCAGAGGAAGATAACTACAGAGAGCAATAAAAAAAATTACACATTTAAAAACCTATAAGAAAATGTGTTAAACATTTTCACAATTACTACAAACGCTTGAAGAAATATTTAGTTCAACTTAAGCATTAATTCCCTTCATGATAATACCATGCTACCCTAATGATATGTACAATTTTAATTGAATATTTGAACTTAAAATTATTTGTGTTTTTATTTTTTTCTTATTTTACATATCGATCCCAGTACCCCATCCCTCCCTTCCTCTCTCTCTCCAATGCCCTGACCATCCTCACATCCCATCCCCCCCCCCCCCCACTTCACAGGGAGGGTGATGCCTTCCTGGACAGATCAACAAAATCTGTCATGTCATTTGGAGTAGGGACTAGGCCCTCCCTCCTGCCTCTAGGTTAAGGGAGTATCCCTCCATGGGGAATGTGCTCCTAAAGTCCATTTGTGCACCAGGGATACATTTTGGTTCCACTGTCCAAGGTCCCTTAGACTGCTCAGGCTTTCTAGCTGAGACTCATATTCAGAGGGTCTGAGTTGGTCCAATGCTGGTATCCCAGCTATCAGACTGGGGGTTCATTAGCTCCCCCTTTGTTCAGGTCAGCTGTCTCTGTGGGTTTCTGTAGCCTGGTCTTGTCCCCATTTTCTTATCACTCCTCCCTCTCTGCATCTGGATTCCAGTTCGACTCAGTGTTTAGCTGTGGGTGTCTGCTTCTGTTTCCATCAGCTCTATAATGGAAGATAAGTTAGTTACCAATCTCATTATCAGGGAAAGCCATTTAAAGTAGCCTTTCCACTGTTGTTCAGATTGTTAGTTGGAGTCTCTAGACATTTCTCTAGAGTCAGTTTTCTCTTCAAACCTATAATATTATTTTTTAAGTTAGAAGTAATTATATCATTTTCCCTTCCCTCCATTATCTCATGTGTGAACCTGCATTATTCTTTCAAATTTACGTTTTGGCTTATAAATAAATATAATAAACCACATAAATGAACTTAAAGATAAATCTCACACGATCATCTCAGTAGCTAGAGAACAAGCATTTGAAAAAATCCTCCATGATAAAGGTCACAGGGACTGCAGTCCCTGAGAATTACCTCACATAGTAAACACTATTTATGAGAAACCAATGCTCACCATCATCTTCAGTTGAGAAAAGCTTGAAGCAATTCTCCTGAAGCCAGGAACCAGATACAGATTATCTACTATCCACACTCCTTTTCAATATGAGCTCAAAATACCTGAGGAATAAGACAGGAAAAAAAAAATAAATAAAGGGATACAAATAGTGAAGGAAAAAGTCACACTATCCCTATTTGTGGATGACACGATACTACAGATTAGAGATTCCCAAAATTCTACCAAAAAACTTCTAAAAAAGAAAAACAAATTCAGTAATATGGCAGGCTACAGAATCAACCTGAACAAATTAATACCTTTCTATACACCAGCAATAAACATACAAAGGAGATCATGAACACACTTCTATTCACAATAACCTCAAAGAAAATAAAATATCAATAAACGTAAATTTTAAACCTCTAAAGAAAGAGATAGAGTAAGACACTAGAAAATGGAAAGACACACAATGAGTATGGATTAGTGGAGTTAACATTATGAAACTGATCATTAAATGAAAAGCTATTTTAAAAGTCAATAAAATCTCAGAGATTAAAAACCTTCCAAAATTCTTCAAAGAAATAAAAATATCATAAAGTTCATATGGAACCACAAAAGGATAGCCAAATAATTATGACTAAAAGAAACAATGTAAGAGGGGATGTAATTCCAAATCTTATATATTATAGAGCCATAGTAATGCCACAAAACAGATGTGTAAACTGCACATTTAACTTCAGCCACATAATATTTGACAAGTACTCCAAAAGCATACGCTGAACTACACTTCTTCAAAAAAGTGTGCTGTAAAACTGGATGTCCACATGCAAATGCCTCTCACTTTTCACAAAAACTAACTCCAAATGGAGCAAAGGCCTACGTATGAAATATGGAACTCTTAAACTGCCAGAAGCAAACATAGGTGTAGAAAAGGACTTTGTGACTAGGATCCCATTTGCCCAAGAATTAAGGCCGACAACTGACAAGTGGAACTTTATGAAACTAAAATGCTTCTGCACAGCTAAAGAGACTATCAACCAGGTGAAGAGGAAGCCCTCAGAATGAGAGAATCTTTGCTAGCTACATATCTGACAGAGGATTAATATCCAGAATATACAAAGAAATCAAAAAATTAAAACAAAAACAAAAACAAACAAACAAACAAACAAAAAAAAAAAACCAAAACAAAAAAAGGCCCATTTGAAAAGAGGGAACTGACTAAAGTTCTCAACAGAAGTAAAGACAATAGCTAATATCTCAAAAATGCTCATTGTCCTTAGTAATTAGAGAGGAAAGTGAAAATCAAAATAACTTCGAGAATCATCTTACCACAGTCAGAATAGCAAAGATAGCAATACAATCAACAGCAAATTTTGGAGTGTGAGGAAAAAAGGATCATCATCCTGTGTTGGTGGGACTGCAAATTGGTGAAGTCAATATGGAAATTAATGAGAAGTCTCAAAAAGCTAAATCTAAATTCATCATATAATGAGCCTTTCCATCCCTTGGCATATGCCCAAATGACTTGACAACTAAATTCATAGATATTTGTTTAGCCATGTTCAATGTTGTTTTATTTACAATAGTTCAGAGGTGGAAACAACCTAGATGGCCTACAACTGATAAATGTATAATTGGTACATATTTACTACAGAATACTATTTATCAAAGAAAAATGAAATCATGAATATTGCAAGCAAATGCATGGAAAGAGACAATATTATATTGAATTAAGGAACACCAAATCTAGACAGACAAATAGAGTGTTCTATCTCCAAATCTTCAAATTTGAGTGTATACCCTATAGTAACTCTAGGAATCTGGAAAGTAAAACCAGACTCTTGCCAAGAAAGGGAGGTTGCAGAGCAATAGAGGAGTAAAAGGCAGTGTACAAATGATCTAATCAGGGAAAGAACAAAGGGAGGGCTCTTTAGGTAGGGAAATGAAGGCAATACAGAAGAAAGTAGGCAGAGGGAAAAGGGGAATAGCAGAATATATGTGATCTGATAGGTAGAATGAGAAAGTTTGTGTGGGGCGGGGTCCAGGAAGCAGTGGGGGAGGTAATTACAGTAAATACAGTACAATAACAATAATGATGTCTGAAAAGGCCTCAAGAAATCATACTATGAACTGTTTACCTTAAAAAAATAGTAAACATAACCTGTACATAAATACACACTGACATTTTAAATGAACTTTTCCCATCTGGTCTGAATGTGCTCCTTCCAAGAACCAAAAACAACCTAACTGTTGATAGGTCCCAAAGCAGATCCCCCAATGGCAATGCTGATGACAATGATTCAATTCTAACCTGAGCTGGTTTGGCCAGGAAACAGAAATGTAGTACATTTCTCAGAAGCCCTTAAAGGCTGGCTGAATGCTCTTGACTACAACTCTCAGTACCACCCCTGTCTGACAGATTCCCCATGCTACCTGGCTGTCCCAACTTTCAAGGACACCCCCACCCCCATAATCATCTACCGTTATAAAACCTAACAAGTTTTTGTAGCTAGGTACTGTCCTCCATTGTCTGTGGCAGTTCAGAAAAATTTTGTTTGGTTTTGAATAAACAGTTTCATGCTGCACCTACTTACACTAACCAAACCCCCAATATCAGGCAAGGGTAGCTGTCCCGGGCAATACAGAATATTGTTCTTGCCCTTAGTTGCTCTGCAAAGGTACAAGGTAAGAGCCCATTGATGAAGGAACTAAGTACTTGAGACAGGGTCCAGAGGCTCCTGAGCTAGAACTGATCCGAATGCCTTTCTCAGGATAGGTTCATTGCACAGGATTGTGGCTTCCTCCTTTACTGTCCTACAAGGCAAGCATGGTATGATAACCCTAACGGACCAGTTCTTGCACCCATACCTTGGCAGTAACCAATAGTTTTCTAAGAACTTAAGACTTGCTTCACTACAGGAAAACCATGCCTGGTATTGGAAGACAAACTAACTTTTCGGTGCTAGTGAAGTCATGGATCTTAGAGAAGAGCCTATAACCACCACTTCACTAAAAAAGGAAAATCTCTAACTACATTCTAAACATTTATTCTTATACCTACAGATAAGTGTAGCCCTCATCTGTCATCAAGGAAACTTCTCTTTGCGACAGAGACAACCACAGAAAACTACAACAAGGAAAATGCAGAGTTGTGGAGTCCAGACCTAGAAGACTCCTGCACCTAAGTCTCAGGAAACATTTAGGGAGGTTGGGCAGAAAAACTGTAATTGCCAGAAGTGCAGGGAGCTTGCTTGAAGATGATGCTTCATATGAATAGAAGACGTTACACCCATAAAGTCTCACAAGTATGACTACTCAAATGTGAGCTGCACAGAATGACACCAAGCACATGTTGATGGGGAAAAGTGCACAAAGCTTCAACATGAGGAACTACATGAGGAACTACAGGCAAATGAGGAATGCTGGGTATAGCATGGATGGCCCTCCCAGGGAAGAGTTAACCAGCTGGTTATCTAGTGCCAAATGGTCAGCCTTGAAAACATACATATTAGTAACATTATATGGACTGAGCAGCCTATATTTAGGAATAACATATACATGAATATATGTATGCAATGATAATTAATGAAAAGTAGTCCATGAATTTGAAAGAGAGTTGGGAGGGGTGTGTGGAAGAGTTTAGAAGGAGAAATGTAAAAGACAGTTTCCACATGCTCGTAAGTTTGTAAGATTTGCACAGTTGCCAAGCAAATGAGAAAGTAGGCAGCAAGCCTTTCTGGTTTATATGGAGAAATCCAGCATAGTACCACAGGATAAAAACCAAAGGACAGGATTTCTGTGAGGATGCTCCTAATCACCGTCTCCTTAGGACTTCAGAGTCACATTAGTTATCAGAAGCTACTGTGGGTCTTAGCACTTGTGGCCTTTGTGAATGATTTTCCAGTAGTCCAACTGGTACCCTGGCAAAATAAAACCTCCATGGCCAGTTGCACACCTGCTTTCCTTCCTTCTACCAGGAACCCCTGCCTCCAGCAGCCATAGGCAACCTTGCAGAATGCTTATCTCAGACTGGATCCCAAACTTGTCTAAAAGACAACAGAACAGCACAAATTCATTTTTTTTGCATACGAAATATATATATATATATATATATATATATATATATATATATATATATTATTGAAAATAGAATCTAGAACCAACTAAAGTATTTGTAAAATAAAACATTCTCAGTGGTTCGAAGTTTTAATAACATTTCATTAATTCTTTGAGAATTTCATACAGTGTATTTTGATCCTATTTACTCCCCCACACACTACCTCATAGTTTCTCTTCCCTACCCACCTCTAATTCATATAATAATTTTCCAACCATCCATAAGCCTTTTGAGCAGGGGTTTACATGCTACACAATGCTCTGTGTTCTATGTTTAAATATTTAGCATGTTATTAATTTTTGACAAATAGAAAAAGTATACCTACAATAAATCTTTGAAGCTAAAATTGTATACTTCTTCTCCCTTTAGAATGAATCTCTAAATGGTAAAATTCTTAACCAATTTTTATGAATATATTCAAAACTTTTGTTAAGTATTGGGGAATTATCTTCTGAAACTGTTTCATTTGTAGCCCCTTCAGCTGTGTACATACTATTTATACATGAGGGCAAATATCTGACTTGCTAAACTGATGAATTACAGTTTTGGAATCATTAAAACTAGACAAGGGATACAAAATAATGATTAAAAACAGAATAGAATTTTATACCTAGCCTCTTAATACAAAAACAAAAAGGAAGAGTATCCCTGGATGATGTAATTCAGCTTGCCTGGCATGAGTAAAGTTTCTGGGTTTAATCTTCAGGACTGCAAAAGAAATGACTGGGGAGGTATCACAATGGTAACATGCTTGTCATGGGCACATACGAATGTGATTTCAGATCCCATTACCCACATAAAAAGCTGGCCATGGCAGTGCAGATCCATGACTGTATCACTGGAAACGAGGAGAAAGTATGATCTTGGGAGTCTTACTGGCCAACCAGATTAGCCAAAACAGCAAGCTTTAGGTTCAGTGATAGAACCTGTATTAAAACAAAAAATAAGGTGAAGATTGATAAGGGCAGACACCCATTATCAGCATCAACCTCTTGCCTACTCATACGGGTGAGTATACCCATACACAAATGTGCTCATACCTACATACACTGGGGAAACAAGAAAGACAGAGAGAAAGGAGGGACCAAGGTATTTAAATTACATAACCCTGCCCCTTCTCTTTGTTTCATACCTTTGGGAGAAGGTATGTCACTTCACACTCAAAACATAAGCAAAGGTCTGGCTAGTCCTCAGCTTCAACACTATAACTGCTCTTCTAAACCATCCTGTCTGACCCATACCTGCTCCCCTAAATCCTAGAGACAAATATGGGGTTCAAGCTCAAAAACAGAAAAGCAAAGCAGCCAAGCCATTAGAGCATTCTTATCTCTACCAAGACCAGAGAGGTGATCCTATCCTCAGAGTGACTGCAGACTGTAATGCTCTCCATCAAAAACCTGAATGCACTGCACTGAGCTCCTGACTTATACTCTCTCTAGTGCTGGGATTAAACACATGTCATCCCAAGTGCTGGGATCAAGGTATATGAGCTCTGTTTCTCTTTTAGACTGATTCACTCTCATGTAGACCAGGAAGGCCTTGAACTAACAGAGATCCATCTGCCTTTGTCTCCCAAGTGCTGGGATTAAAGGTGTGGCCACCACTGGCTGTCCAATGTGGTTAACTAGTGGATTAGGTGTGTGACTAACTAGTGACTTAGCGTGTATGTGGCTGAGTAGTGGCTTAGCTCTTAACTAGGTGTGAGGTTAACTAGTGGTTTAGCTCTATACTCTGATCTTCAGACAAGCTTTGTTAGAATACAAACAAAATATCACTACAGTTGCTATCATCGACTTTGCTTCTTTGCTGAAAACCTTCTGATGGTGTCTTACTTTCCTCAGAACAAGGCCCCATACCTCTGCCACCTCACCTTAACTATTTTCCCAGTGACTTGATTATGCTAGCTCGCACTGACTTCTTCACAGAGCCTCAAATCCCCAGACATGCACAACTTTTAGGTCCCTGGCACTTGCAATCTCTTTCTTCTAATCTTCTTCCTTACACTGTGTCTGGTTGGCTCTTCTCTCCAGGATTTTCATTAAACTTTAAGGCTTTTAAAATAATACTTTTTATCAACTCCATTTACTATAGAAACCCTTGTTTGTTTTTTTAAATCCACATTTATGTCCCCAAAAATACTTATGTCCTGTTGATATACTTTACTAAGTTATAACAGGCTATATTTTACTACAAATGACAAATCTGGATCTGAATAATCAATAAAGTAGAATTTAGAGCTGGAACAGTTTAATGGCAGAATGTTTACATAGTAAGCATGAAGCCCTGAATTTGAACCCCAGAATAAACAAACACAAAAATTTGAACACACGATAAAAAAAGGGAAAGAGGGATGAAGGGACAGATGAAACAAGGTCTTTCAAATCTTGCTGTGATCATTCCTACAGAAATGAAGATATTCTAAAGGTCCCTGGATACCCTTCCCTTTGCTACTAGACTACTGAGATAATTCAATCCATAAAATAAAATTTGATCAGGAACTCATGCTGGGAGAAAGAATAGGCTGAAGCCATTCAAAAAAGGAACTAGTCTTCAATAAGGAAGCTTCTGATGGGGGTGGAGAGATAGCTCAAAGGTTAAAAGCATTGGCTGCTCTTCCACAGGACCTGGGCTCAATTTCCAGCACCCACTTGGCAGCTCAAGACGATAATTCTAGTTGTAGCCACACAGGCAAAACACCAATGCACACACAAAACAGAATATGAATACACACAACACACTACACACCACATACTAAACACACACACACACACACACACACACACACACACACACACACATGAGGCTTCTGACAGTTTCTTGAAGGAAATATGAAACATTCACTGGAACTGCTAATTATGAATAATCTGCCCCTTCTATTTAAGCTGAAACCTCATGTCAGTACCACCAGATGGAATTCAGAAGTCAATACAATAATTTCTCTTTCCACTGTGGATACATTGAATGAATATCCTTTTCCTACTTTTCAATATTATCTTTTCAATTGGCTTATTGAGAATGGTGACCAAGCCTAGTCTGCCAAGGTTGGCAGGATCCAGGCTCTGACCCTAATGCCAGCAATACTGCAAATTCAAGCTGACACAGTAGTGGACATTCTGAGTTGCACAGGAATATCTTTTGGTTCCTGAATCATTGAAACATCTGACCATTTTGAAAATGCATGATAGGCAAAAGGCAGCACTTGGAGAACTATATATTCTTTCTTCTAGGCTTTGGCCTACAAATGCTTACAGAAAACTGATCAATTATCTGTTATCTCAAATGACCAGGAGGCATTGCTACCTACAACATCTGGTTTAAATGTCTTCTTTCCACAACTAATAATCACCTGGGAGAGAGCCTCAATTGAAAAATTCTCTGGACCAGGCTGGCCTGTGGTCATGCACATGGGGATCCAGCTTAATTATTAATTGTTGCAGTCCACTGTGGCAACACCATTTCATGGGCTGGGCAATGGGCTGTGTAAAGGTATAAGAGGCTAGTTGAGTACTAGAAAGCAGACAGGCAGGCAGCATGGATGCATTCACTTTGCTTTGCCCTTGGTTAAGGATATAATGTGGCCAACTGCCTTGCACTGCTACCTCTGGGACACATGCCTGTGAAGACTGTGACCTGGAAGTATAAACCAAATAAAGCTTTCTTTATCCTGCTTTTTGTTAGGATATTTGTCACAATAACAGAAATGAAACTAGGGTGCTTTATCACCAACATACTACAGTTTACTTGGTTATTTAGTTCTCTTTCTAATTTCCAAGCAGGAAATATGCTCCAAGTAAGTTTTTTGTTTCTCCACTTTGTTCACTCTCCTGGAGCTGGAGTCAACAGAAAAGTCAAGCAAGAAATGGACAGAGATTGATCCACATTTACTTTCATAGCAAGCTAGCTTCTATGAAGCATTTGCCTTCTCAGGATTACAAAGGAAAGGCCTATACAGAATAGTTTCAAAGGTCCTGTGCTATGAACAGTATGAACAGTATGAACAGTAATCATAGAGCTAAACAGTTTAGCATAGCACCTTGAGCCTCATCATCTACTTCACAGAACAAATTGACCAGGTAGCACAAGGTGAGAGAATGCCCCAATATCCAAGTTAGACCTGCGGAATTTGTTCAATGTTCTATAGTAATGCAAACTCAAGAAGCCAACACAGAGACTACTGGTGAGAAATGAAGGTCACAAACAAGAGATCTTGAATACAGTTGCAGCAGAAGATAGGCTGCATCAAGGGCATACCTAGAAACAGGTGTAGCGACTTTTAACCCAGTTTTCTGAAAATACAAAGAACAAAACAGTAGTAATCAGAATGACAGCACTATGAGTAAAGCAGGATGCAGACTTTTCAAAATTACCAAATGTTAGATTCTATAGTATCTGCCTTTGTAACACATTGAATATTATCCCATTGGATAGTGTTCATTCAATTCTACTATTTAGATACATTTTTCTCTTCATTATGAACTAGACAGAAACAACTGGCTAACTAGGAGAGGTTGTTACTATCCCAGCTGAAATGCACAGGACAAATAAGATGCTAAGTTTAACTTTTACTACAGTACTTAACCCAAACAGACATTTTGGATTTCATGGATTGGCCCTGAGGAAAGACTTTGCTGAGCTAGCACCGGGAACTTATCAGAGCTTACTCTAGTCCTTACCTTACTTCTCACAAGGCAGAAGCTATAACCTCATTTGTCAAGTTTATGATCCAAAATTGTAGCTTCAAACTGACCATTGTAAACTCCTTTTTTTATGGCTACAATCCTTCCAATGTTCAACTTTATTTCCATATATGACTTTACAAGACAGTGTCAGGATTTTCATATTTAATTGCAATTACTACATACAGAACCGCACTTTTACTGAGGTTTGCCCTTGTTGGGCCTATTTCAGTACTATTCATGCATGCATACATATACAAGGTAATGAAGAGTACCACATGTTATTGTTTCTTCAAATTCCACTAGTACTCAAATCTATTTTTCTCTATGTTATGACCTGGACTATGGCAATACAATATGAGTTACATTCTCAGTAAATCAATATATTAATATACCTGCTGTGATCTAGGTCATGCCCCAGGGGGTAAAAATGGAAGAGTGAGATATATTTCCAACAAAATATCAAGGAATGAAATTCAGAAAAAAGTGCTTTATTAATTCATTTATCAAAGGAGCCATAATATATGATGATCATATTTAGAAATGAAATACTCTATCTATCTATCTATATCTATATACACACAGTCCATACTTTACTGAGCATGGTGATGCACACCTTCAATTGCAGAACCAGGGATGGAAAGACGGGTGTATATGTTTGAATTTGAGACCAATCTGAACTATATACAGAGAGTTCTAAGACATCCAGGGTTACATAATGAGACACCATCTCCAAACAAACAAACAAACAAACATGCATAAAACCCCAAAACAGTACTTCCATTTTGGGGGACGTGACAGACATCCAGCCTAAGTCAGGTGTTACAAAAATTTAATGAAGAAAGTAATAAAGAAGCCAGAGCAGGTTCATAATCTCAACTGACAGACAGAGATAGAAGGGTCAGGAGAGTTCAAAGTCAGCCTCAGATGCTGAGAAGCTCAAGGCCACATTGGGCTTCAAGGACCCTGTCCCTCCCACACAAAAAATAGGTATGAAGCAAGAAAGCTAAGAAAGAGAAAACACATACTATAAAATGAGTTGTCTAAGTCAAGCAAATTTCTAATGTTTTGTGTAAAAAAATAAAGTATCTAAACCAGGCGTGGTACACATACCTCTATAATCCCAGCACAGAGGGATGCTGAAACATGTAGATTACAAATTTGAGAATCCAGTCTGGACTACATTGTGAGATCCTGTTTAAATAAAAAAAAATTAAGTATATAAATATTAGGAATACATAGAATATATTGAAATATAAGTGATTATGAACAAATTTTGATTTCATAGTTTAAACAAGTGGAAATAATAACTTCTTAAAGTTTTATCGTAACAAATAGTAAACATGGATGCAACATAGTCCTCTAGAAACTCATGTATAGCTTTAAATAAAGTTTTCCTGGGCTGGGCATGATGGCAAAACCCCTTAAGCACAGCATAGCACTCGGGCCTCTGGAGCAGGAAGACTGGGAGGCTACAGAATAAGATTATATACTTTCATGACAAAATGTGTGTGTGGGGTGGGGGTTGGGGCAGAGGAGAGCCACAGGAATCAGTCCGCCCCTTCCACCTTGTTGACTCAGGTTCTCTCTATTATTTCTGCAATATTCTGTTTTCTAGGAGAGTAGCACCCAACCCCTGACACACATACATTCTTCTGCATATTTTATTGTCTTAGCCTTCCATTTTCCTTTAAGGAGTGGTGAGATTTGGCATGTGTACTCATATTGTCAGTCAGACCTGTTCTGTAAGTGATTTCATCCATTGAGCCATCTTACCAGACCCCTTGGTAGTTCTTATTAGAGAGGGTCCCATGCAGCCCAGGTTGACCTACAGATATGCAACCTACACTGGCCCTGAACTGCTGATCCTCTGGCCTCTAATTAATAAGTAGTGAAATCACAGGGGTCCATCAACATGTCTAATAAATAGTGATATTCTTATCCAAAATGTTCCAGATTTAGAGGAAAAGCCTCTGTCTCATTTTAGGAGGATGGCTGGCATAAGCCTGAAACAGAAAAAAGGAAAACTTATCATAAAACATATACACAAAAAACATAGTGAATTTAAATTTCAAATGTCAAGAGAATGTGTCCTTTCTAAACAAGTTAGTTACTTAAACAAATTCAATGTACCACTGGAAAGCCATCTGTCTTAATTCCTCTGTTCTTTGAACAACAATAAACAACAACAACAAAAAAATAACAAAACAAACAAAGAAACAAACTTAAATTTATTAACACCTGCAAGACAGTGGGGGGAAAAGAACAGAAAAAAGGAAATAATTGGTAAAAGACTACAGCAATATACCAGAAGAAGAAAAGAGGAAAAAGCAAACAAATGGCCAAAATAAATATATAGATAAAATTAACTGAACAACTCCAGAAAAAGGCAAGTTCCTTGACCCAAAGAAAGAGAGAGAGAAAAAGTTCTAGCACACTGGTAGTTCATTTCACTAAGAGTGAGAAGGTAAACAGGACCACCTATGATTTTGCTAGACAAATTAATTAATGATATTTCAAGCCTTCAGCCAACCAGAATATAGCAAGTGTGTATAATTCAAGGAAACATACATATTTGCTTATTTTATTCAGGTGATAAAACTACCTATGAATAACATCCAAAATATTATACTAAATTAGTAGAAATATGTATTTTTATCAAGAACATTGACCTCAAATTCAGTAAGTACAATAGTTTTCTTTGCAGCAAATATAATTGGACACACAAAGCCAAAATTCTCAGTTATAAATAGTAAAAGATTTACTATACAATTCAATGACATAAAAACAAGCCACATTCTAAAGATTTACACACAGATTCAACAAACTTTGGAAACAGGAATCCAGCATCTGGATTTTATAATCTCATTTTAAAATATAAGGTATGATATGACATTGTTGAAAAAAACGATGACTACCTGTTGAATACAAAATACTTAGAATTTCTAAATTATTTGCAGCAGTGTGAACAACACGAGTTTTATAAAAATATGTAATAGTGCAATATGTATTTGGAGAATAGTAAAATTTATATAGTTAACTATAGTGGAGAGAGAAATATGCACTATAACAAGAGCATACAAGCCTTTAAGGTTTAATGATCACCATCATAGTCTAGCTTGTAAACTCCCTCAATGGTTACCTTTTTAAATTTTTTATAATATTAAAAATAACCATTTTTTAAAATTTAAGTGTACAATTCACTGGCACCTAATAGTACGTTCATTATTAAGTAACCATTATCACTGACCTCTATAATCATGCTTATTATTACGGATACTGTTGCCACCCGATGGACTGCTAACAAAAATTTGGCCTTTGCAGACAATATAACTGTGTTTTTAATTTTAAAGTTTGAGTATGAAAGTTATGACTTCACCTGTCTATTGTAAAAGGATAAAGGGCAGAGATAACATGGGGAAAATTCAAGGCAGAACACTAGAGAATAAAATATTAAATGAATTAACTTTCGAGTTAAATTGGCAGTATGTCAAACTGAATGACAACTATTTTTACAAGTAATTTATTTGCATGAGAATTGTCAGCTAACAAACGCATAAAGTAACTGAATATTTAACTAAAAACAGAAAAGTATCATTCAAGTTTAACAGTAACAAAAAGAAAAACAGCGTGTTCCTATCAACAATAGTTTCAGAAAGAAAACTCATGCTAAGAGCAATTACTGCTCTATGGATTTTAAAACCATGTAGGCAGAAGGTCCCTTTGTCTCCAGTGAAGTGTTTGAAGCCCTGTTTTCCTTGGCCGCCAGCTATGGAGAACAAGTGGCGCACATCCTAAGGTTTCTGGCTTCCACCTCCCTGAAAGTTACAACCCTCTACCTCCAGGAGCCAAAGGGTTTTAAGTGTGGAAACCTGTGCTTACCAGACAGAGGGTGGAATCCAGGAAATGGAAGTCTCCGCAGCTAAGGTGAAAGGACTAGAAGTTTGCATAAAAGGTCCTTAACGCCTTGGTGAACAAAAGGGCCCGGACAGATGTGTGGAAGAAAGCCTTAAACATTCTTTCGAACAAGTACATTACTGCAATCGCTTCCTCACTTCCGCTTCCGAAATCTCGCGGACCTTCATTGGAGGATTATAACGTGAAGCCTTCATGGTGTGCATTTTGGGAAATGAAGTTTGAAGGCTTTGATGAACCCTGCAGGCTTGTGGACCTGCGAAATCTTGCGAAGCCATTTGTTTGCTTCTAAATAAGAATTACAATCGAAATGGTTTATGGGAAATGTAGTTCCTATGTTTAACAGCCATCAAAGGATTCTCAGCTAGAGTATATCAAGTATATCAAGCATATTTTTCGAAGTTCCAAGTGCCCTACAGCATCATATGCTTCTGTCCTCAGCTTTTCTTTCTATAATCATCAACCTGTTAGCAGTGACTCTTTCTACTTTAAATAAATATTCTGTATACAATCACCAATCTCAATCATTCATAACTCATACATTTACCCCAAAGCCAGACTTCCTTACTTAGAAGATACTTTATAAACGTGCTAAAATACTGAAAATAGACCTCCCAACCTTAAATAATAGCAACTCTATCACTTGTCAATTTCAAAATCAATGTCAACACAAAACAGCTCTTGCCTCAGATAATTTTTTTCTGAACCAAATACCAGTGACCATGACCTAGAAACACCAACTGAGGGTGTCACAAAAGACAAATACTACCACAAAACTGCACACATGAGATTTCATTGGTTTCAGAATGAAGAAAATGAAAGAGCAAGACATTTAACAAATGTGTTGGTGGGGGTGTGCATAGGTTAATGTCGTGCAGAAAAGCAAAGAAAATTGCTATATGTCTGGGTAACTATCTGATAGTGTTCTTAGTTTTGGGGTTGGTTGAAATTATTCATCTGTTAATAATATATGTTTAAAAATATTTACAAAAGTATGTTCTACCAACCACTGGAGTGGGCATCAAAATAAAATGAAGATACTGAAAAGTATGGAAGATAATTTGATTTTGTTTTAACTTCACATGAAATTATGACATTTTCATGACATTTGTATCTCTGCATTTTCAACATACTCCCTGGCATGGGCCATGATACCAACCTGAAAATCATGAAGTCATTCAAGACTGGAAAGTCTTCAAAGCAGGTATACATTTGCATCATTTCTCTATTTTTGGCAGTAGGTAGCTTCTCTCTATGACAGCCATCACTTTTTCACATTTTAACTTGCCTATTTGCATTCAATGATTCACAAAATATCAATCATTTTACCTTGAATGTATATATTCACTACAGCATCTAAAACACTAGAAGCTGAAAATGTGACCAAGCAGCCTCTGAGACCTGCAGTAGTAATTTTCTGGCCTTTGCTGTAACCTTGCCATTGTTTGAATGTGGAATGGCCGCTGTAAGCTCCTGTGGTTGAATAATATGGAAGAATCTGTTTAGGAAAGCTGTGTAACCTTTGGGAAAGGGAGCTTTTCTAGAAGTCACTAGAGTGGGTGGGGCTTAGGGTTTGATAGGCTTATTCCACTTGTTTGTTCACTGCTAACCGCCCCCCCCCCCCACACAAACATTTCTCTGTGTTATCCTAGAATTCACTCTGCAGACCAGGGTGGCCTTGAACTCACAGAAATTGACCTGCCTTTGCCTGCCGAGTGCTGGGACTAAAGGCATGCACCACCAGTGCCCAGCTGTTTACTACTTCTTGACTGCAGATGTAATATAAGTATCTGCCTTATCAGCCTGATGCTAGGATTTCCCAACCATAATGTACTGTATCATCTCAACACTTCAACTCTAAGTAACTTCTTGTTTGTTATCTTGTCACAGTAACAAGGAAAGTCATTAGTATAACTGTGTAAAACTGACCAGTCTGTAAAAAGAAAACTATAGAATCAATGCAGTTATCATCAAAATTCCAACATACATGTCTTCCATAAAACTTAAAAGGAAAATTTTCATTTGGACATTTGCAGAAAATAGCAAGCTACAGAGTGGGATTATTTTTTTTTAACCAGCTACACATCTGATAAAGGGCTAATATATAAAATTTATAAGTAACTTTAAAAAAACTATACATCAAGAAAACCACCTTTAATCCCAGCACTTGGGAGGCAGAACAGGCAGATCTCTGTGAGTTCGAGGCAGCCTGGTCTACAAGCTAGTTCCAGGACAGGCTCTAAAGAAATACAGAGAAACCCTGTCTCAAAAGACAAAATCAAAAACAAAAACAAACAAACAAAATAAAAAGGAAGGAAGAAAAAGAGAGAAAAGAAAAGATCCTAGCAGTGAGATATGCCTATCGGTGCAAAAACATCCTGAATATTAGCCCAGCCTTTGTCCTCTTCCACCAGCCCTTGGCTAGAGGTGAGTCTGGGCCGAATTTGGGTGGCCTCTCTCCTACATACACCCTCCCCATGGAACTCCCTGGGTTGGCCCTGGATCCCCCTGGTCCTGTGTCCTGTCCCCATTGAGAGCGCTCTTGGAGCTCTGATATACACCCACCCATCCCCACCATGAGCCTGCCCTCCCCTTACCCTGTGCCCTACCCTGCCCACTGTTCCACTGCTCTAGTTGAGCACTGGGACAGAGGGTGGAGCCAACAATCCACACAACTTCAGAGAACTTCTCAGAGTGGCTCTGAACACAGGAGACATGCCTATCCTGATCGCTGACCCCATCCCCCTGCCTGTGGAGAGACCTCCTATAGAGCTTGGACCACCCAGAGCTACAGGTATTGAACCTCTGACCCACATAAGCCCACCGGCAAAGTACCATAGAGAGAGGGAGAGACCCCACTGAAGAAGCTATGGGAAGACGGCAATAGAAGAAAACGCCTAACAACAGAAAGACAAACATAACATGAACCAGAATCAAGGGAATCTACACCAATTAGACCAGAATACAAGAACAAATCAGATGAAGCAGAAGGGAACGACTTAAAAATTACCATCATAAAAATGATAGAAGCCCTCAAAGATGTGAGAAAATCCCTTAAAGAAATGGAAGAAAAACCAACAAAAAAGTGGAAGAAATGAACAAATTTCTTAAGAAAGTACAGAAAGCCAAGAAAAAAAAAACATTTAAGCAGGTGAAGGAAACGATTCGAGACTTGAAAACAGAAATAGGAAAAATAAAGACAACACAAACCAAAGGAATGCTGAAAATAGAAAAACTGGGCAAACAATCGGGAACTACAGACACAAGCATAACCAACAGAATTCAAGAGGTGGAAGAGAGAATCTCATGCATGGAAGATAAACTAAAGGAAATAGATTCAACAACCAAAGAAAATCACAAATCAACAAATCCTTAACACAAAACATCCAGGAAATGTGGGACACTGTGAAAAGACAAAACGCAAAAATAATAGGCATGGAGGAAGGTGAGGAAACCCAGGTCAAAGGTGCCAAAAACATATTCAACAAAATCATCGAGGAAAACTTCCCCAATCTGAAGAAGGACATGCCCATGAAAGTACAAGAAGCATACCAAACACCAAATAGGCTGGACCAAAGAAAGAAGGCCCCTGACACATAATAATCAAAATAACTAACATACAGAATAAAGAAAGAATATTAAGAGCAGTGAAGGAAAAAGGACAGGTAATATATAAAGGCAGACCTATAAAAATTACACCTGACTTCTCCATGGAAACCCTTAAGGCCTGGAAAGATGTTCTAAAAGTACTAAGAGTCAACGGATGCCAGCCCAGGCTAATATACCCAGCAAATCTATCAATCACTATAGATGGAGAAAACAAGACAATTAATGACAAAGCCAGATTTTAACAATACATATCTACAAATCTAGCCATACAGAAAGTTCTGGAAGGAAAAGTCCAACCCAAGGAAGTTAACTATGCCCACAAAGACATAGGCAACAGATAATCTCACTACACCAGAAACCAAGGGAAAAGCAGGACAAATATATTCACATTACTACTGGCAACAACAAATCTAAAACAAACAAGCATTAACAATCAATGGTCCTTACTCACCATCAACATTAATGGCCTTAACTAGCCTATAAAAAGACACAGGCTAACAGAATGGGTACGAAGACAGAATCTATCCTTCTGCTGCATACAAGAATCACATATAAACTTCAAAGATAGACATTACCTTGGGAAAAGATCTTCCAATTAAATGGACCTGAGAAGCAAGCAGGTGTGGCTATCCTAATATCTAACAAGTTAGCTGTCAAACCAAAATTAACAAAACAGATGAAGATGGTCATTTCGTGTTCATCGCAAGAGAACTCCATCAACACAAAGTCTCAATTCTGAACATCTATGCACCAAAACACAAATGCACAAACATTTGTAAAAGAAATTCTACTAAAACTCAAACATCACATAAAACCTCACACACGTATAGAGGGAAACTTCAACACACCACTCTCACCACTAGACAGGACCACCAATCAGAAACTCAACCATGAAACAAAAGAACTAACAGAAGTTATGTCTCAACTGGGTTTAACAGACATCTATAGAACATTCCATCCAAACACAAAAGAATATAACTTCTTCTCTGCTCCACATGGAACCTTCTCTGAAATCAACCACATACTAGGTGGCATAACAAACCTCAACAGGTACAAGAGAATTGGAATAGTCCCCTGTATCTTATCAGACCACCATGCTTTAAAACTGGAATTCAACAACACAAATTGCAGAAAACCTACAAACTCATGGAAACTGAACAATGTGCACCACACCTGGGTCAAAGAAGAAATAGAGAACCAAATTAAGGATTTCCTAAAATTCAATGAGAAAGAAGACACAACATACCCAAACTTCTGGGACACTTTGAAAGCAGTGTTACAAGGGAAGGAAGTTCATTGCACTAAGTGCCCATATGAAGAAAACAGAGAATAGTTACATTAGAGAATTAATAGCACAACTGAAAGCCTTAGAAGAAAAAGAAACAAATTCACCCCCAGAACACTAGATGCCAGGAAATAATCAATTTGATGGCTGAAATTAACAAAATAGAAATCAGGAAAACAATACAAAAAATCTATGCAACAAAGAGTTATTTCTTTGAGAAAATCAACAAGATAGACAAACCTTTATCAAAACTCACCAAAAAGCAGAGAGAGAGAGAAAGAGAGAGAGAGAGAGAGAGAGAGAGAGAGAGAGAGAGAGAGAGAGAGAGAGAGAGAACATGCAAAGTAACAAAATCAGAAATGAAAAGGGGAACATAACAACGGACACAGAGGAAATCCAGACAATTTTCAGGTTATATTTTGAAAACCTGTATTTTGCAAAAATTGAAAATTCAAAGGATTGGACAACTTTCTGGATAACTATCACTTACCAAAATTAAATCAAGAACAGAACAACAACTTAAACTATAACCCGCAATGAAATAGAAGCAGTCATCGAAAGCCTTCCCACCAAAAAAAGCCAGATGGCTTCAGTGCAGAATTCTACCAGAAATTCAAGGAAGAACTAATAGCAAATTGTTCCTCACAATAGAAACTGAAGGTTCATTGCCAACCTCTTGCCACGAGGCCAAGATAACCTTGGTACTCAAGCCTCACAAAGACACAACTAAGAAAGAAAACTACAGAACAATATCCCTCATGAACATCAATGGAAAAATACTCAATAAATACTGCCAAATCGAATACAAGAACACATAAGAGAAATCATCCACCATGATCAAGTAGGTGTCATACCTGGGTTGCAGGGATGGTTTAACATGTGAAAATCTATCAACATGATCCACCATATAAAAAATTGAAAAAGAAAAACCATATGATTATCTCCCTAGATGCGGAAAAAGCCTTCGACAAAATTCAACACCCTTTCATGATAAAGGTATTGGAGAGGTCAGGGATAACAGGAACATACCTAAACATAGTAAGAGCAATATACAGCAAACCAACTGCCAACATCAAACTTAATGGAGAGAAGGTTAAAGTAATTCCTCTAAAATCAGGAACAAGACAAGGCTGCCCTCTCTCTCCATATCTCTTCAATATTATACTAGAAGTTCTAGCTAAAGCCATAAGACAACAAAAGGAGATCAAGGGGATCCAAATTGGAAAGGAAGAAGTCAAACAGTCTCTATTTGCAGATATGATAGTTTACATAAGCAACCCAATAAAGTCTACCAGGGAACTCCTACAGCTGATAAACACCTTCAGCAAACTAGCAGGATACAAGATAAACTCACAAAAAATCAGTAGCCCTACTTTATTCAGAGGCTGAGAAGGAAATCAGAGAAACATCACCCTTTACAATAGCCACAAACAACATAAAGTATCTTGGGGTAATGCTTACCCAACAAGTGAAAGACCTATATAATATGAACTTTGTGGCTCTAAAGAAAGAAATTAAAGAAGATACCAGAAAATGGAAAGATCTCCCATTCTCTGGGATAGGTAGGAAAAACATAGTAAAAAATGGCAATCTTGCCAAAAGCAATCTACAGATTCAATGCAAGTAATCCCCATCAAAATCCCACCACAATTCTTCACTGACCTTGAAAGGTTAATAATCAACTTCATATGAAAAAAGAAAAGATCAAGGATAGCCAAAACAACCCTGTACAATAAAAGAACTTCAGGAGGCATCACCATCCCTGACTTTAAGCTCTATTACGGAGCTATAGTTCTGAAAACAGCCTGGTATTGGCACAAAAATAGACAGGTAGACCAATGGAATTGAAGTGAAAATCCTGATATCAAGGCACACACCTACAAACACCTGATTTTTGACAAAACAGCTAAAAGGATACAATGGGTTGAGGACAGCATCTTCAACAAATGGTGATGGCACAATTGGATGATGGTGTGTAGAAGACTGCAGATAGACCCATGTATGTCGCCATGCACAAAACTCAAGTCCAAATGGATCAAAGACCTCAACATCAATCCAGCCACACTGAACCTCTTATAAGAGAAAGTAGGAGGTACCCTTGAACAATTTGTTATAGGAGAACGCTTCCTGAACATAACTCCAGGAGCACAGACACTGAGAGCAACAATTAACAAATGGGACATCTTCAAACTTACAATCTTCTGTAAGGCAAAGGATACAGTGGACAAGACCAAACAGCAGCCCACAGACTGGGAAAAGATTTTCACCAATACTACATCCGACAAAGGGCTGATCTCTAAAATATACAAAGAACTCAAGAAACTAGTCAACAAAACACCAAATAACCCTATTAAAATGGGGTACAGAACTGAATAGATAACTCTAAATAGAGGAAATTAAAAAGGCTGAAAGACACTTAAGAAAGTGCTTAACATCCTTAGCTATTAGGGAAATGCAAATCAAAGTAACTATGAGATACCATCTTACTCCTGCCAGAATGGCTAAAATTAGAAACACCAATGACAGCTCATGCTGGAGAGCATATGGAGAAAGGGGAACACTCCTCCACTGCTGGTGGAAGTGCAAACTTGTATAGCCATTTTTAGATCAGTATGGCAGTTCCTCAGGAAAAGGGGAATCAGTTTACCATAGGACCCAGCAATCCCCCTCTTAGGCATATACCCAAATGATCCACATCCATGCAACAAAGACATCTGCTGAACTATGTTCATAGCAGCATTATTTGTAATAGGAAGAACCTGGAAGCAACCTATATGCCCCTCAACTGAAGAACATATAAAGAAGATGTGGCACATCTACACAATGTAATACTACCTTCAGAACAAAATAATGAAATCTTGAAATTCTCAGGTAATTTGATGGCACTTGAAGATACCATCCTGAATGAGGTATCCCAGTCACAAAAAGAGGAAAATGGTATGCATTCACTCATATATGGATTTTAGACCTAGAGCAAAGGATTACCAGCCTATAATTCACACCACCAGAGGAACTAGGATACAAGATTGTATTTTAAGAGATTCATATAAAGTCCCTCACATTAGGGAGAAGGGACAAGTCCCCCAGAGCACAGGGGAAGTGGGGGGCAGTGAATGGAGAGATAAATAGGAGCAGGAGAGGGGAAGGAGAGGAAATCACGTGTGACTAGGAAGATTGAATCAGGGTAGGAATAGAGAGAGAGAGAGAGAGAGAGAGAGAGAGAGAGAGAGAGAGAGAGAGAGAGAGAGAGAACATAAAAGAGGGAGCCATTATTGGTTTGAAGATAAAACTGAAGCAAAAGAAAGGTCTAGAGACCTATAAGTCTGCTGCCACCTAATAATTTGAGCAACCGTGGAAAGGCTACCATAAATTCCCTTCCCAGATAGTGTGATCAACAACTAAATTATCCATGGAGCCCTCATCTAATACCTGTTGGAAACAGAAGCAAACATCCTAAATACTGAGTCAAACTAGAATCCAGATGTGGAGAGAGAGGACAAGACCAGGTTGCAAAAACACATAGAGACAGCTGGCCTGAACAAAGAGTAGCTAACGGGCCTCCAGACTGATAGCTGGGAATCCAGCATGGGATAGACTCAGGCCCCCCTGAATATGGGTCTTAGCCAGAACCACTGAACAGTCTAAGGGACCTCAGACAGTAGAACCAGGATATATCCCTGGTGCACAAAAGGACCTAGCTAACACATCCCCCATGGAGGGATAACTGCCTTAACCTAGAGACAGGAGAGAAGCCCTAGTCCCTACTTCACATGACCTGTCTGATCTACATGACCCCACCTGGATGGCATTGCCCTACATGTGGAATTGGGGTGTGGGGATGGGAGGGGAGGCTGGTCATGGTGCATATGAGGGGGCAGAGAGGGTAAAATGGAGGGAGGGAGAGGGAACTGGGATCTACATGTAAAATAATAAATTAAATAAAAAATGAGCAAACCCATTTGAACATTTAACAGTTCCAAGAAAAGTTATGTTATATTTAAATATGAGCCAACTATAAAGCTAATATCTGAGAAGTGTTTTCTATAAAAAAATATTCTTGGGTTATCCTGAGTTGACTATTTTATTTGTCTTTAGTGTCATCCAAAGTCATACTGTCTCTTATCAAGTCTTGCACTCATCCTATGAATACATGGACCTCAACACCACATTCTCGTGGGTGTATTGTATAGATACCCATGACCCATTTTCCATTTGCCCCAGATTCTCCATCAGAGAAGTCAGGAAATATCTATGCAACTACCTTTCCATTCTTAGGCTACTTTTCCAAACTAAGTCATTATGTAAGGTAGCCATCTCTTGTTAATACACAATCTCTATCTGCAACATTATTTTACATCTGTACATAATCCATTTTTTTTGTATATGACACATTTTCATTAACCAGAGGGACCTTTAATTGGTTTCAATTTCCTAGTTTTTATAAATAAAATGGCAATGAACATAGCTGAGCCAATATCTGTAGAGTGGTATGTCAATGCCTTTAGGCATAGGCCAAGGAATGGTGTAGTTGAGACATATTGCAGATATATTTTAGTTTTTGAGGATTCTGCACGGAGATTTCCAGAATAGGCTGCACTGTTTGCAATCCCATCAACAGTGAATAAGAGCTCCATGTTCCAACATTTTCACGAATATTTTTTCAGTTGTTTTTTTTTTTGTTTTTGTTTTTTTTTGTTGTTGTTGTTTATCTTACCTGTTCTAACTAGGGTGAGATAAAAATCTCAAAGTTCTTATGTATCTCTGGACATTTCCCTAGTGTCAGTTTCTCTTTAAACCTATAATGGTTCCCTCTACTAAGGTATCTCTTTTCTTTCTCTCCTCTGTTCCTCCCCTGACTCAGTCTTCCTGATTGCTCATGTTCTCCTCCTGCCTCCTCTTTTCCCTTTCTCTTTCTTCTACCTCCCTCCCCCACACCACTCCCACTCTCCGCCTGTGCTCCCATTTTGCTCAGGAGCTCTTGTCTCTTTCTCCTTTCTGGTGAACCATGTATGTTTGTCTCTCTTAGGGTCCTCCTTGTTTCTTAGCTTCTCTGGAGGTGTGGATTGTAGGCTGGTAATCCTTTGATCTATGTCTAATATTCATATATGAGTGAGTATATACCATGCTTGTCTTTCTGTGACTGGATTACCTCAGTCAGGATGGTTTCTTCTAGATCCATCCATTTGCCTGCGAATTTCAAGATTTTTCTTTTTTCTTTTTCTTTTTTGCCTGCTTAGTAGCACTGTATTGTCTAATAGTGGAGAGGCTACCTTAAATGCCCTTCCCCTATAATGAGATTGATTACTACCTTAAATGACATACTAGAGCCTTCATCAAGAAGCTGATGAAAGCAGAAACAGATCCACAGCTAAGCACTGAGCCAAACTCTAAGAATCCAGTTGAAGAAAGGGAAGAGTGATGAGCAAAGGGGTCAAAACCATGCTGGAGAAACCCACAGAAACAGTTGACAGAACCAAGTGGGAACACATGGAACCCAGTTGTAAAACTGGGGAACCAGCATTGGACTGAACCCGAACCAAGCCTTATGAATGTGGGTGTCAGCTGAGGCCTGAGTGGTCTATAGGACCTCTGACAGTGGGATGAGTATTTATTCCTAATGTACAAATGGAGGGATACTCTCTCAGCCTAGATACGCAGGGGAGGGCCTAACCCTCCCCAAATGATATGACAGACTTTGATGATCCCCCATGGAAGGCTTCACCCTCCCTGGAGTGTGGATGGGTGGGTGAAATGAGAGGTCAATGGGGAGCATGTGAGTCTGAGAGGGGAAGGTAACTGGGATAAATATGTAAAATAAGATTGTTTCTAAATTAAATTTAAAAAGAAAAACAATTAAATTTGCTATTGGTTATATTCCTATCACTGCTTATTTCCAAAAAACCCTTAAGTTATATTTCAAAATTATATTCATATTTAAATTATAAACAAATGTTTAAATTTAAATTGTATATACTATTTAAAACAGAAAGCTAATTAAATAAACAATTATTAGAGTAAAAAAAATCAATGTCACCTGCCTTTCAAAAGATTTAATCCAGCCAACTAGTGAGTGCCATGGATGTATGGATGTTTCCTCAAGTTTTTCAAATAAGAGTCATTCCTGTATCTTCCTCATGCAGAGGAATATTGTTTACAACATAGTCAGAACCCATAGATCAACAATACTATTTATACTGATTCATATATGTCACTACATATTGATCTATCTATCTGTCTATCTATTCATCCATCCATCCATCCATCCATCCATCCATCCATCCATCCATCCATCTATCATCTTCTCTCTTGCTAGTTTCTTGATAAGTTAACCAAACTAATCTGGAGCTCAAAATCCTGCCTTTGTGTGCTCAGTTCTGAATTATACAAATATTACAATATTGTGCCTTCAGCATATATATATATATATATATATATATATATATATATATATATATGTTTTATTACCATAGTTTTATACCATAAGGACGTTGCACAAAAAGTTTGGTTATAACATTTTCATACATATGTTTTTCCTTTATTATTATTATTATTGTTTTTTAACTTTTTTCTTATTTTATACATTGATCCTAGTTGCCTCTCTCTCATTTCCTCCATCTCTCCTTCCCTCCCTCCATCCCGTGCTCCCCGACCACCCACCGATCCCATTCCCCCCACTCAACAGGGAGAGTGATGCCTTCCAGGAAGGATCAACAAAATCTGTCAAGTCATTTGGAGTAGGGACTAGGCCCTCCCTCCTGCCTCTAGGTTACAATAGTATCTCTCCATAGGGAATGTGCTCCCAAAGTCCTTTCTTGCACAAGGGATACATCCTGGTTCCACTGTCAAAGGTCCCTTAGACTGCCCAGGCTTTCTAACTGAGACCCATGTCCAGGGGATCTAAGTCAGTCCAATGCTGGTTTCCAAGCTATCAGTCTGGGGGTCCATTAGGATCCCCTTGTTCAGGTCAGCTATCTTTGTGGTTTCTGAAGCCTGGTATTGTCCTCATTTTCTTATCACTCCTCCCTCACTGCCTCTGGATTCCAGGTCAGCTCCAGGTTAGCTGTGGGTGTCTGCTTCTGTTTCCATCAGCTACAAGATGAGGGCTCTATAATGGTAGATAAATTAGTCATCAATCTCATTATCAGGGAAGGGTATTTAAGGTAGCCATTCCACTATTGCTCAGATTGTTAGTTGGAGTCATCCTTGTAGGTCTCTGGACATTTCTCTTAGTCAGTTGTCTTTTCAAACCTACAATGGCTTCCTCTTTTATGGTTCTCTCTCTCTCTCTTTGTTTTCTCTTGTCTGTTCCTCCCCTGATTCATCCAAGTCCCGCATGTTTTTCTTTCCTCTATTTCTATTTCTCCTAGCTTCCTCTCCACTCACTGCCCACCCACATTCACAATTAGCTCAAGAGATCTTGTTCTTTTTGCCTACTGTGAGGGACATTGTATGAAAGTCTTAGACTCCTCCTTCTATCCTAGTTTCTCTGGTGGTGTAAATTAAAGGCTGGCGATCCTTTGCTCCATGTTTAAAATCCATATATAAGTGAGTACATACCATGTTCCTCTTTTTGTGACTGGGTTACCTCATTCAGGATGGTTTCTTCAAGTGATACCTCCTGAAATTCCTTTATCATACAGGGTTGTTTTGAACATCTTAGGTCTACTGTTTTTCCATATAAAATTGCATATTATTCTTTCAAGTTCTGTGAAGATTTGTGTTTTGATTTTGATGGGGATTTCATTGAATCTATAGATTGCTTTTTGCAAGATTGCCATTTTTACAAGACCATGGGATATCTTTCCATTTTCTGGTATCTTCTTGCATTTCTTTCTTTAAAGACACAAAGTTTTTGCTATATAGGTCTTTCACTTGTTTGGTAAGTGTTACCCCAAGATACTTTATGTTGTTTGTGGCCATTGTAAAAAGTGATGTTTCTCTGATTACTTTCTCAGCCCATTTGTCATCTGTTTATAGTACTTTTCAAGTACAATATTGAAGATATATGGAGAGCATGGGCAGCCTTTTCTTGTTCCTGATATTAGAGGAATTGTCTTAAGCGCCTCTCCTTGCTGTTTGATTTTAGCTGTTGGTTTAACTGTATATTGCTTTCATTATATTTAGTTATGGTCCTGTTATCCCTGATCTCTCAAAGACTTTTATCATGAAAGGGTGTTGAATTTTGTCAAAGGCTTTTTTAGCATCTAGTGAGATGATGTCATGCCCAACCTCGACCAACAAGGAGGACACAACTCAGGGGAGATCTTCTTCTAGCAGTTTAATCAGGATCCTTGAACAAGCTTCTTCTTCTGACCCCGGAGAAACACCCACACAGGCTTAAATCCCCTTGCCCTGACCAATCCCAGTGAGGCATGTGGACCCTGCAGATAGGCTGCTCTTATACAGAAGCAAGCAAGCTGAACAGGTTTAGCCAAATAAGGACTTGTTTATGACAGAGAGCACTCACCATCAGGAAGGTGGAAGGCAGAAGCCAGCGCCATCTTTAAGGCACGGCACTTCGCAGCTCTCTACAGTTCTCCCTTTTTGTTTTATTAATGCAACAGGCAAGGATAGTGGTCTGAGCTCCAATAACGCAGTGGACATTGTAATGACCCTGAATCCTGGTAGTCAGCCAGATACCGTCCGGTATCTTTCTTCTGGAGGTGGGGCCTCGGACACCAACCCACATGCAACCAGATTTGCCCTTCTCGGAGTTGCTCACTTCCAGAGCCAACTCGGAGTGCAGTGCTAAGCCATACAACCTGAGTGTGAAGGTTCAATTCTTATTCATGACTACAAGCCATGCCTGGGGTGGGGGGACTGCCCTGCCTCAATGGCTGTAAATGCCTGGACAACCACAGCTGAGCAAGCCTCAGCCTGCAAAGGCACCACAGGCCCATGAAGGAGATAAGCAGCAAGAGGATAGCTATAGCTCCCATTCCAGCCCATTCTTTCAGCTGGTTCATGGCTTGAGTGATCCCTCTGCAACCGAGATGTCGACCTGGGTGGAATTCACATGCATGATGGAAAGTCTCAGGTCCTGCATTAACTTATTGAATTCACTGGACCAATTGCCTAAAAGATACTGTGAAGCTGGTTAGACATATTGGCAGCCACCGAATACTTTTGATATGGCACAGAGGTCACACATAGCCCCGTCATCTTCCATTCACATCCTATTTGTATTTGTGCCAACTGCCACAAAGTGTCTATTTGTTCCTACACCAGATCAATTCTTTGGTTCACAATCATAAGACCTCCTTTTAACTGAGCACCAATTGTGGACTGAGCATTCAAGGCAATAGCCACATTCTTGGACAATTCATTTAACTTAGAGACTGTCTATACCGATGTGCTCATGGCCACGGCAGCCGTGACTGAACCCACAACTGCAAAAGAGATAGCTGTAACTATGGCTGCTGTAATGCCAAAATCTCTCTGTCATGTAAACACCGTCATAGCAGTTGGGGCATCAACAGGCACGGGAATCCATCCGATAGGTTGAGGAGGATTAGGATTGAACCATTCACCAAAACATTCAAATGTAGACCAAGCAAATTCGGCCACTCCATGAACTCCACCCTTTATCATAAGGAAAGGGGACAAATCTGTGCAGCTGCCATTAATGCTGCACAAGAGCCAGAGATCAAAAGGGTTGGAAATATCCACCTGCTGCGGATCCTGATCAGTAAAGTTTCTCCCAGCAAAAGTTTTATTGAAGCTGGTACTAATTCCTGGCGAGAAGGTAAAATATCCCTTGCTCGCCCAAACAACCTCTTTTGATTGACATCCTGTCCAGGGAAGGAAACCACCTCCTTGTTTACTCGAACAATGAGGAGCCCACAATGAGGGATGCTGGCTTGTCAAACTCACTCTTAGCAGGCCAACATCCACTTACCCAGGAGGCGTAGACCTCCCTAATGGGGCCTCCTGTGGTGGGCACATCAAACCAAGCTGCGGATTGATTAAATAACATAATGCACTGACTCTTATCACTAATATCACATAAAAGCATAGGCTTCCTGTTAAAACAAAACTCCTATTTTCATTTATACTAGCAATCTCACTATCATAAGGCAAATAAGGTAAATCTAAGCTCTTATTAGTACTAAAAAATCGGGGAAACATTTTTTCATCATAGCGTATCGTCATGGGTCTTGGGAACACCGACAGGATCCCCCATCGTGGCTCCATCTGCACTGGTGGCCAAATCAGGCTGATGATCAACAGCAACAGCAGGCTCTTCATGTTTGTTACACTTTCTTACAAACCTCTCCGGGACCCACAACGGTTCTTGGCAATCCTGGGGGAAAACACAAACAGACCCTCTCACCCATGCCAACACCAGATCAGGACCATGCCATAACCTGGTGATCACATCTTTCCATTTCACATAGCCTTTTAGGCTCCCTCCTTGCCGCTGATGACAATCAGCGGCGGAAAGGCCATCAACATCCAAAATTTAAAAGTTGAGGGTAAAAAGGGCTAAAGATATTCTTTCCTTGGGAGTTCGGCCTTAGCCTACTCCTCCTTTTTATTTTATTAAGCATTCTTTTAGGTTGCGATGAACTCACTCTACAATCCCTTGTCCTTGAGGATTGTAGGGTAATCCATGGACAAGCTGAACATCCATTTGTTTGCAAAAGGATGTAAATCTCTGAGCCATATAGGCTGGCCCATTATCAGTTTTTAGCTGTTGAGGTTTTCCCCAAGCTGCCCAGGCTTCCAGGCAGTGTCCAATGACATTGTGGGCTTTTTCTCCACTTAAAGGCATAGCATGTACCACACCTGAACAAGTATCCACAGACACATGTATATATTTCAAAGCTCCAAATTCTGAAATATATGTGACATCCCATCTGCCATATCTTTAGGGGCATTAACCCCCTAGGGTTCACCCCCACACCAAGTGGGTGTTGGTATATTATAAACTGTGGACAGTTCAAAACCACCTGTTGAGCATCTGCTCTGGACAAATGGAATTTCTGTTGAAGAGTCCTTGCATTCACATGAAATTGCTGATGGAATTGCCTAGCCTTATCTAAAGATGAGCTGTAAAAAATACATTCCACCCTTGTCCATTGGTCAACAATGTCATTTCCTTCATTTAAGGGCCCAGGCAAACCTGTATGAGTTCTAATATGTTGAATATAAAAGCATTCCTTTCTCAACCAAATTAATCTTTGTAACTCTTGTAAGAATGAACAAACACCACTACTAATTTTAATAGGGCCTGCTAATTCCAAAATTTTTACTGCATTCACCACATATGCTGAATCTGAGATCAAATTAAATACAAATAGGCAAATTTTGAATACTTCGACTACAATTTTCAATTCCACAATTTGAGGGGATCCTGATTGAAATTGACACAGCACAGGAGGCTTATTTGCAATCATATATGCCCCACAACCAGTTTTTGAACCATCAGTAAAAACATTTGGCACCTCACTAAGTGGGACTGAGGAAATTACTTTTGGAAAAATCACAGGATGTTCCTTAAAAAATGACATTAAAGGATGCTTTGGATAATGATTATCAATTATTTCTTCAAACCCACATTGCAATATGGTCCAATTATCGATAGTGCCACACAAGATCTTAACCTGGTGACTGGAGTAAGGCACCACAAGTATAGCGCCGGGGGCACTCCAAAAAGTTGAATGCTTTGTTGAATTCCACTATGAGCCAAACTAGAGACTGCTGTTGGATAATGTTCTATTGCTTTCGCTGGGGAGATTTTGGGATAAATCCAAAGCAATGGTCCTTCTGCCATAACAACCCTGTAGGCTGATTATAGGTATCTTAGTGAGGTTACCACTCCTCCCTTATTGGGTAATGACTTCCATGCTTTTATGGCAATCCGATTCACTTGTTCAAAAACTTGTATTGGGTATCCTGTCTGTTGATTGGCAAAGCGTCTCTGTCCAAGTAACATGTCCCTGTCCCATGCTGCATTTCCAGCTGCCAGATTAGCTGCAGCCTGTTCATTGGCATACTCAATTAAAAAGGATTTCCAATCTAGATACTGTCTGGGGCTTATGCATGCTCAAGCTAACCCACTCCAGTCACTAGGAGTCATGCAGTGTCTATTCAGGGCTTCAACTTAGGCTACAGTAAAAGAAGCTGAAATCCCATATGTTCTCACAGACTCAGCCAAAGCCTTAATGACCTTGAAGTCTAAAGGCTCCTCATATCTATCGCCTTGAACATCCTGGAAAACTGGAAAGGCTAGACCAAGGTCAGTTCACACGGCTCTCCAGACCTCAGGGCAAAAGGAACGCCCTGTCCCTCAGCCCCACCCTTCCTCCATCTGATAAGGAGGCACCACCAAGGGCCTTATTCGGGGAAGGGGGGATCCTCCTCCTCCTTACATAGCCATTTCTCCTTTTCTTCCCCTCTCCGTTCTCTAAGGGATTGTTTCTGAACCTTTTCTATGAGGGCCTCCAATTCTTCCTCAGAGTCTGTTTCATCTGTATCAGACTCCCCTGTGCTCTTAACCTCTTCTGATCTTTCTTCTTGTAGCATTTCTAGCGCAGCTTGCCCCTTTTCCACCACCTCTCTACAGCATTTCTGGTCCTTAATGCAGCTATGCACTAACTTCCAAATGGGTCTGACTCCGGGCTTTAGCGTCCCTTGTTCCCAAGCGAAGTCAAGATCCTTGCCTAACTTGTCCCAGCACACTAATGTAAGGTCTCCTGAAACTGTGAACCAAGGTGCAATGGCATCGCATCACCCAAGAACCTTTCTAATGTGCTTTTCTTTATTTTAAGTTTCTTTGACAAAAGTAGCTCCTGAAGAGCCAGAAAAATTGGATGAGACTGAGATGTCCCCATTTTAAAAATTTTACTTTTGGTTCACTAGAAACTTTCGCTCAATGCCTGAGACTTTATTGCCACTTATCCCTGTGGTCCTTATTGTCCCACTCTTCCTAGGGAACCTTATGCCGCTTATTTCCACGGTCTTTATTGTCCCACCTTACCTTGGGGACTTACCAGCGCTTCCCTGACTGCAAGAAGTTCTGATCTCGTTCCCCATAGGGGTTACCAGTTGTCGCACCCAACCTTGACCAGCAAGGAAGATGCAACTCGGGGAGATCTTCTAGAAGTTTAATCAGGATCCTTGAACAAGCTTCTTCTGACCCCGGAGAAACACCCACACAGGCTTAAATCCCCTTGTGCTGATCAACCCCAGTGAGCCATGTGGACCCTGCAGATAGGCTGCTCTTATACAGAAGCAAGCAAGCTGAACAGGCTTAGCCAAATAAGGACTTGTTTATGACAGAGAGCGCTCACCATCGGGAAGGTGGAAGGCAGAAGCCAGCGCCATCTTTAAGGTGCGTACTTCCCAGCTATCTACAAGATGATCATGTGGTTTTTGTTTTTCAGTTTGTTTATATGGTGGATCAAATAGATATATTTTCATATGTTGAACCATCCCTGAAGCCCAGGGTTGAAGCATACTTGGTCATGGCAGATGATTTCTCTATGTGTTCTTGGATTTGGTTTGCCAGTATTTTATTGAGTATTTTTGAATCAATGTTCATAATGTAGTTTTCTTTCTTAGTTGTGTCTTTGTGTGGCTTGGGTACTAAGTTGATTGTGGCCTCCTAAAAAAGAGTTTTGTAATGAAATTTCTGTTTCTAATGTGTGGAACAATTTGAAGAGTAATGGTATATTAGCTCTTCCTTGAATTTCTGGTAGAATTTTGCGCTGAAGCCATCTGGCTCTGGCCTTTTTTATTGGGAGGTTTTTGATGACTGCCTCTATTTCATTAAGGGTTATAGGTCTGTTTACGTTGCTTATCTGCTATTGACTTAATTTGGCAAGTAATAGTTATCCAGAAATTTTTCCTTTCCAATTTGGAAAGGAAGAATTCAAACTTATACTTTTTGCAGATGATATGATAGTTTATATAAGCGATCCAAAAAACTCTACCAGGGAACACCTTTCAGCAAACTAACATGATAAGAGATAAACTCAAAAAAAATCAGTAGTCCTACTATAAATGATCATTTGAATTTTCAAAATTTGTTGAGTACAGGTTTTCAAAGTATGACCTGAAAATTGTCTGAATTTCCTCTGTGTCCGTTGTTATGTCCCACTTTTTGTTTCTGATTTTTGTTAATTTTCATGTTCTCCCTCAGCTTTATGGTTAGTTTAGATAAAGGTTTGTCTATCTTGTTGATTTTCTGGAAAAACCACCTCTTTGTTGCATTGAGTTTTTATATTGTTTTCCTGGTTTCTACTTTATTGATTTCAGCCCTCAAACAGATTATTTTCTGGAGTCTACTCCTCAGTGGTAAGCTTTCTTCTTTTTGTCTAAGGTTTTCAGTTGTGCTTTTAATTCCCTAATGTGACTATCCTCTGTTTTCTTCATGGGCACTTAGTGCAATGAACTTTCCTCATAACACTGATTTCAAGGTGTCCCATAAGTTCGGGTATGTTGTGTCCTCATTCTCATTGAATTCTAGGAAGTCACAAATTTCTTTATTTCTACTTTGACTCAGGATGGTGCAGTTGTGCATTGTTCTGTTTCTGAGTTTGTAGGTTTTCTGCAATTTGTGTTGTTGTTGAATTCCAACTTTAAAGCATGGTGGTCTGATAAGATACGGGAGATTATACCAATTTTTTATATCTGTTGAGTTTTGTTTGTTGCCAAGTATGTGGTCAATTTTAGAGAAGGTTCCATGTGGAGCTCTAAAGATGGTATATTCATTTGTGTTTGGTTGGAATTTTCTATAGATGTCTGTTAAACCCAATTGGGGCATAACTTCCGTTGGGTCTTTTGTTTCTTTGTTAAGTTTCTGTCTGGTGGTTCTGTCTAGATTTGAGAGTGGGGTGTTGAAGTCTGCCACTATGAGTGTGTGAGGTTTCATATGAGCTTTGAGTTTTAGTAGCATTTCTTTTATGAATGTTGTTGCCTTTGTATTTTGGGCATATATGTTCAGTATTGAGAGTTTTTGGTGATAAATTTCTCCTGTGATGAATATGAAATGACCATCTGTTTTGATTGATTTTGGTTTTTAGTTGAAGTTGTTAGATCTTTGGATAGGTACATCTGCTTGCTTCTTTGGTCCCTTTTATTGGAAGAGCTTTTCCCAACCCTTTACTCTGAGGTAATATCTGTCTTTGAAGCTTAGATGTGTTTCTTGTATGCAACAGAAGGTTGGATTCTGTGTTTGTATCCATTCTGTTAGCCTGTGTCTTTTTATAGGAGAGTTAAGACCATTAACGTTGAGGGAAAATAAGGACCATTGATTGTTAATGCTTGTTTGTTTTAAATTCATTGTTGGTGGTGATACTGTGAATATATTTGCACTGCTCTACCCTTGGATTCCAGTGAAGTGAGATTATCTATTGCCTGTATCTCTCTGAGTATAGTTAACTTCCTTGGGTTGTAGTTTTCCTTCCAGAACTTTCTGTAGTACTGGATTTGTAGATACGTATTGTGAAAATCTGGCTTTGTCATTAAATATCTTGTTTTCTTTGTCTACAGTGACTGAGAGTTTTGTTGGGTATAGTAGCCTGGGCTGGCATCCGTGAACTCTTTCTACTTGTAGAACATCTATCCAGGACCTTGTGAGTTTCCATGGAGAAGTCAGGTGCAATTTTAATAGGTGGTCCCTTATATGTTACCTAGCATTTTTCCTTCACTGCTCATAATATTCATTCTGTATTCTGTATGTTAGGTGTTTTGATTATTATGTGTCAAGGGGTATTTTTTTCTTTGGTCCAGTCTATTTGGTGTTTGGTATGCTTCTTGTACTTTCATGGGCATGTCCTTCTTCAGATTAGGAAAGTTTTCTTTATTGGTTTTGTTGAATACGTTTTCTGCACCTTTGAGCTGAGCTTCTTTGCCTTCATCTATGGACTTTTCATGGTGACCTACATTTCCTGGATTTTTTGTGTTAAGGATTTGGTGGATTTAAGATTTTCATTGGTCATTGAATCTATTTCATCTAGTTTATCTTCAGTGCCTGAGATTCTCTCTTTCATCTATTCTTTTCTGTTGATTTTGATTGTAGGTCCCAACCGTTTGCCCAGTTTTTCTATTTCCAGCTGAATCTAACCCTAACCCTGACCATAACCCTAATGCTAACCCTAACCCTTTTATGACATGTGCAAAAAGGCTGAGAGACAGTTTGAGAATGATATGACCCTGGATGAGATTGCTGTGAGTACTTGTTTGTATTGACAGTCCTTATGAGAACTATAACAATGCACGTGAGTCCTCCATCACTGGACATGGTGCTATGACAAAGTGTGGGAGAAATGTGACACTTTGCAAGAGTGCTGTGGCAGTGTGTGTGGATGCTGTGAATTTTAGTTTTAGTGCTGTGACAGTGATGGGGTGGTGAAGCAGGGATCAAGAATGCTCAGACACTGTGAGTTTGTGCTGTGATAGTACAGTTGAGTGTTGAGATTCTGTACTACAGTCCTGTGTCTCTGCATGAGTGTTGTGAAAATGAGAGCTAAGGGGCAAACACTTTAAATGTATTGTGCCACTGCGCAAGAGTAATGTGACAGTTTGCGATAATGCTGCTTCAGTGTTTCTGTATGGATGAATCTGTGCAACATTGCTTGATACACTGCAAATCTGCTATAACAAAGTGCGATTCACCTCTGACACTGTAAGACAGTGCTTTCACACTATGCAGGAGTGCTGAGACGGTGTGTGAATGCTGTGATTCTCGGCATTAGTGATATGACACAGAGTGAGAGAGCTAAAACTGTGTGATACAGCTAAACCTAACACTATTCCTAAATCTATCCTAATTTTAACTGTCACGTACACCCTAAAGCTTAGTCTAATACTAACCCAATCCCTAACCCTATCCACAGACCAAATTCTGAGCATGGATGGTAGGATGCCTTTTTTTTTTTTTTTTACATTTTATAAAATACATTACATATACATATCATATCGATCCAAGTTCCCTTCCCCTCCCTCATTCTTTTCTTCTCTCCCACCATCTCATCCTTCCTACTCTCCCCTCCCACCCACACCTGACTCCACATGTAGGGTGATGCCTTCCAGGAGTGGTCATCTAAACTGTCAAGTCATTTGGAGTAGGGACTAGGACTTCTCTCCTGTCTCTAGGTTAAGGGAGTATCCCTCTATGGGGGATGTACCCCCAAAGTCCTTTTGTGCACCAGGAATACATCCTGGTTCCACTGTCTGAGGTCCCTTAGACTGCTCAGGCCTTCTAGCTGAGACCCATGTTCAGGGGTTCTGAGTTAGTCCCATGCTGGATTCCCAGCTATCAGTCTGGGGGGCCGTTAGCTCCTCCTTGTTCAGGACAGCTGTCTCTGTGTGTTTATATAGCCTAGTCTTGTCCTCCCTTTCTGCATGTGGATTCTAGTTCAGCTCAGTGCTTGGTTGTGGTGTTTGCTTCTGTTTCCATCAGCTACTAGATGAGGGCTCTATGATGGTGGATAAGTTAGTCATTGATCTCATTATTAGGGAAGGGCATTTATGGTAGCCTTTCCACTGTTGCTCAAATTGTTAGTTGGGGTCAGTCTTGTAGGTCTCTGAACATTTCTTTAGAGTCAGTTTTCTATTCAAACCTATAATGGCTCCCTCTTTTATGTTCTCTCTCTCTCTCTCCTCTCATCTATTCCTCCTCTGATTCAATCTTCCTAGTTCCATGTGCTTTCCTCTCCTCCCCTTCTCTTTTCCCTTTCTCCTAGTTCCCTCTTCACTCATTGCACCCCCCTCCACTACCCATGTGATCTGGAGATCTTGTCTCTTCCCCCTTCTGTGAGGGACCTTATATAAATCTCTTAGAATCCTCCTTGTACCCTAGTTTCTCTGGCAGTGTGAATTATAGGCTGGTAATCCTTTGCTCTAGGTTGAAAATCCATATATGAGCGAGTACATACCATGTTCCCCTTTTTTGACTGGGCTACTTCATTCAGGATAGTTTCTTCAAGTTCCATCCACTTGCCTGTGAATTTCAAGATTCCATTGTTTTTTCCGCGCAGTAGTATTCCATTGTGTAAATGTGCCACATCTTATTTACCCATTCTTCAGTTGAGGGGCATCTAGGTTGCTTCGGGTTCTTGCTATTACAAATAATGCTGCTATGAACATATTTGAGCACATGTCTTTGTTGCATGGATGTGGAACATTTGGCTGCCTAAGGGGGGGATTGCTGGTTGCTGTGGTAGACTGATTCCCATTTTCCTGAGGAACCTCTGTACTGATCTCCAAAATGGCTGTACAAGTTTGTATTCCCACCAGCAGTGGGAAGTGTTCCCCTTTCTCAACGTCATCTCCAGCATAAGTTGTCATTGGTGTTTCTAATTTTAGCCATTCTGGCAGGAGTAAGATGGTAAAGTTGTTTTGAGTTGCATTTCCCTGATAGTTAAGGATGTTGAGCACTTTCTTTCTTTCTTTCTTTCTTTCTTTCTTTCTTTCTTTCTTTCTTTCTTTCTTTCTTTCTATCTTTCTTTCTGTCTTTCTTTCTTTCTTATAACCAAGTCCACTTAAATGAAAACAAACATTTATAGACAATATTTGGGAATTTGGGCGTCATCATTTCTAAACTACTTCCTGCTGGTAAGGGGCACTGTCATGGGGGATTCTAAGAAGATGCAGAAATCCTGGCTGTAGTCTACAAGGCTGCTTTGTCCAGCTGTTTTGAAAGTAGGATCACCTGGTACTCTGTTTCAGGCAGTCTGGCTTGATCAAACCACATTAGTCTGGAAGGAATCCACAGCTTTTTATTTTCTGTGGAAACAAAAATAGAAATCATTTCCCCCAGTAACTGTCCTTGAACTCAAATTTTTGAGTCAGAGCATTTTTTTAAATTTATTATTTTGCATGTCGATCCCAGTTCCCACTCGCTCCCTCCCTCCCTCTCTCTCCCTCCCTCCATCTCTCGCTTTTACCCTATCTGCCCTCTCACATGCACCCTAACCACACTCCCCTCCCATCCCCCCACCCCAATTCCATATGTAGGGGAATGCCATCCAGTTGGGGTCATGTAGATCTGACAGGTCATGTGAAGTAGGGACTAGGGCTTCTCTCCTGTCTCTAGGTTAAGACAGTTATCCCTCCATGGGGGATGTGTTAGCAAGGTCCTTCTGTACACCAGGGATACATCCTGGCTCCACTGTCTGAGGCCCTTAGGCTGCTCAGACCTTCTGGCTGAGACTCATATTCAGGGGGCCCGAGTCAGTCC